>NC_048219.1:49858139-50119861 GCF_002007445.2 Ailuropoda melanoleuca | reverse complement strand
TGAATAATAGTGATGACTTTTTAGATACAACTCTAAAAGCATGATCCATGAAAGAAAAAACTGATAAGCTGGATTTCATTGAAATTAAAAACTTCTGTTCTACAAAAGGCAATGTCAAGAAAATTAGAAGACAATCTGCAAACTGGGAGAAAATATTTACAGAAAACATTTGATAAAGGACTGTAATCCATCCAAAACCTAAAGCTCTCTTAACACTCAACAATAAGTTGATTAAAAAATGGGTCAAAGACCTTAACAGACGCCTCACCAAAGAAGATACACAGATGGCAAATAAGCATACGAAAGATGTTCCACGTCATATGTCATCAGGAAAATGCAAATTCAAACCACAATGAGATTTGATTATACACCTATTAGTATGGCCAAAATCTAGAATGCTGACAACACCAAATGCTGATAAGAATGTGGAACAACAAGAACTCTCATTCATAGCTGGTGGGAATGTAAAAATGGTACAGCCACTATAAAAGACAGGTTGGCAGTTTCTTACAAAACTAAACAGANACTCAACAATAAGTTGATTAAAAAATGGGTCAAAGACCTTAACAGACGCCTCACCAAAGAAGATACACAGATGGCAAATAAGCATATGACACATGTTCCACGTCATATGTCATCAGGAAAATGCAAATTCAAACCACAATGAGATTTGATTATACACCTATTAGTATGGCCAAAATCTAGAATGCTGACAACACCAAATGCTGATAAGAATGTGGAACAACAAGAACTCTCATTCATAGCTGGTGGGAATGTAAAAATCGTACAGCCACTATAAAAGACAGGTTGGCAGTTTCTTACAAAACTAAACAGATTCTTACCATGCAATCTGGCAATCACTCTCCTAGGTATTTACCATAAGAAGCTTTAAACTTATTTCCACACAGAAACCTGCACACAGATGTTTATAGCAGCTTTATTTAAAATTTCCAAAACTTGGAAGCAACCAAGATGCCCTTCAGTAGGTAAATGGATTAATAAATTGTGGTATGTCCAGACAATGGAATACTATTCAGTGCTAAAAAGAAATTATCTATGAAGCTATGAAAATAAATGGAGGAACCTTAAATACATATTACTAAGTGAAAGAAGTCAATCCAAAAAGGCTACATACTGTTTGATTCTAATTATATGACATCCTGAAAAAGTCAACTCTATGGAGACAGCAAAAAGATCAGTGGTTGCCAGAGGTCAGGAGGAAGGGAAGGTTGGGTAGGTAGAACATAGGGGATTTTTAGGGCAGTGAAAATACTCTGTACATTTTAATGATTATAACATAATACATGTCATTATACATGTGTCCAAATCTATAGAATATACAACACCAAGAATGAACCCTAAGTCAAACTAGGACTTTGGGTGATGATGATATGTCAACGTAGCTTCATCAATTATAAAAAATGTGCCACTCTGTTGAGTGATGTTGATAATCAGGGAGGCTATGTATGTGTAAGGGCAGGAGATATATGGGAAATCTCAGCTGCTTTCACTCAATTTTGCTGAGAACTTAAAATGACTCTAAAAAATAAAGCCAATTTTTTTTAATTTTCAAGGACACTACAAAAGCAATTTTTTAAAAAAAGCAATATAAAAGATCAATAAATAAATTTTAATCTAACAGCTTTTAAATGCAAAGTCAGATAACATGCCACTTTTACATCCCAGAGATGGAAAGGATAAGGAAAAATGTTCACTGCCATACATTCCTAGTGAGAGTGTCTACTAATACAGCATTTGGCAAAACAATTAACCAAGTCATATCAAATACCTTTAAAAGGTGCACAATTTGTGACCCACTGATTCTATTTCTAGGAGTTTACCCCAAGTAAATAACTGTGCATATGCACAAAAATGCATATACAAGGATGTCTATAGTAGCAAAACATATATACATATATATGTACATATATACAATAAATGATTATTAAATTACAGGGTACCCAAACAATAAAATGCTGTGCAACCCTTAGAATTGACACACTAGAAGAAAACTTAATTATTGAAAGATTTAAACTAATGTATACTGAAGATATAAATGGGAAAATATTATCCGCTAAAAGATTATCAGTGTTAGGATTATGGGATTTTTATTTTCTTCTTTGTGTCTGTCCTAAATTTTCTATAATAAGCATATGCTGCTTTTGAACAAAATTATTTTCATTGTTTGATTCCCCTTCACAAAAACTTATTGAAAAGAAATAAATTTCCTACCTTGTGTTAGGCACTTTGAATAAACTGTCTCTGATCCTTAGTATAGTATAACAAAGTAGCTGTTATCTCCACATTTTCAGTGAAAAAACTGAGGTACAAAGCAGTAGTAAGTTTCCTAAAAGTCACTCAGCTTCTGTGATGGTTAATGTTATGTGTCATCTTGACTGGGCCATTGGAGTGCCCAAATTAATCATTATTTCTGGATGCATCTATAAGGGGTATTTCCCAATAAGAGCAGTATTTTAATGACTGGACTCAGGGAAGTAAATTCCCCTCCCTGATGTGGGTGGTCATCATTCAATCTATTGAGGGTGTGAAGAGGGAAAAAAAAAAAAAAGAGGCAGGGAGGATTTGCCCCCTTCCCAGCTGCCAGCTTGAGCTGGGACTTCTGTCTTCTCCTGCCTTTGGACTGGAATATACAGCACTGACAGGGGTTCTCAGGCCTTTGGAATTATACCACAGGCTTTCCTGGGGCTCCAGATTGCAGATGGCAGATTGTGAGCCAATTCCTCATAATAAATCAAGATGGATGGATGGACAGATGATGGATGGATGGATGATGGATGGATGGATGGATGGATGAATGGATGGATGATGGATGGATGGATGATGGATGGAAGGATGGATAGATGATAGATAGATAGATAGATGATAGATAGATAGATAGATAGATAGATAGATAGATAGATAGATCCTATTGACTCTGTTTCTCTGGAGACCCTTGACTAATACAGAGGCCAGGATGCAGCCTAGAATTGCTTGACTTCAGCCATCACTCCTCACAATGTCTTTAAGATTACCGTACTACTTGCTCACAGTAGTGAGAACACCAGATTCTAACCACCACTGGCCCAAAATCTAAAAATTGCTGAAGCAGGCAAGAGTTTTAGAAACATATAAAAGTTTTAAAAACAATAAAGTTTTAGAAACATTTGTATGAAAAATAGGCTTCTATCAAAGGATCTATATAAAGTCACTATAAGCTGCACAGAACCAAGAGGCAGATGGGTTACCTCCTCCAAAAGCTTCAATAACACAATCATTAAGAGGTAGAACTCTTTCCAATGAAGTGAAAATTGCTTCTGTCAACCCTGCAAGTACTGCTGCCACAGTACGGGTTGCAAACTCAGGGGTCCTGATGCGCTTTCGGAGAAGGCAAGCTAAGCCCTCATACAGACCAAACCTAAGTGCCAGAGTAGTTATCTACTCCATTAGTGGGGGAAAGGATCCCACACAAGTTTCAGAAGGCATTGCTCCTCAACTGAAGCACTCTATCCCATGTTTTGATTTCATACAGCTGCTGCTGAAAAAGGACCTTCTGAACGGGAAATGTGACTGCTCCATTGTTGAAAGCTGCACAGCAGCCAAGAAAGATAATGCTTCATTTCACCAACATTTGCAATCTGAGGTGATAGATCTTGTTTTGAGTATGTTAGGATTGGCAGCCTCTTTTCATGAGCTCTGGATCCACCACGTTGCTTAAGATTGTTCTTCTTCATGAAGGATTTCTCTAACCCACTACAGCAGGTGCCAGCTCCATGCACAGTAGCCCAGCCCATAGGTCAGTAAGCCTGCAAGTCCTCATGTACATCGCTTTTTACACTGCTTGGAGCAAATGGCATACAGTTATATTATCTAGTCAGAAGCTTAAAAAATTATTACAGGTAAACTTACAAATTGGAAAAGGGAGCACATAAACAGGAATCCTTAGATGAATTTTCCAAAAATTGTGTAAGTTGTTCCAAATCTTTATAAAAACCTTTCTCAAAAATGTCTACCAAATCTCACTGCAAGAGACCCTGAATTTGAGATGAAGATCTTTTCTCTTATTCTAACTTGATTCAAAGAGAGGAATGGAGAAACTGGAAAGATTAAAATATCTGGGTCGCCCGGCTGGCTCAGTCAGTGGAGTGAGCAACTTGAACTCGGGACTTTGAGTTCAAGCCCCATTTTGGGTGTAGAGATTACTTAAAAATAAAATCTTTTTTTAAAAAGGGAAAGATAAAAATATCTGAAAAGTATAGTATAATCCTGTATTACACTACATCAAATGCTGTAAGACTGGTTACAGAGTGACCAGTTTACTTGATTTACTTAGAGTTTAGAAAGCTCTACACAATGGCTCCTGGGTGGCTGAGTTAGTTAAGTGTCTGCCTTCGGCTCTGGTCCTGATCACAGGAGGGTCCCGAGATCGAGCCCCTCATTGGGGCTCCCTGCTCACTGGCGAACCTGCCTCTCCCTCTCCAACTGCCCCTCCCCACTGCTCATGGTCTCCCTCGCTTTCTCTCTCTCAAATAAATAAATAAATAAATGATCTAAGAAGAAGAAGAAAGCTCTACATAGTACAGAGTATAATTGTGTCTCGTTTATTATGAATTAGGTATAGTATAAAATTTGTGGTCATCTGACACCAGAAACCAGGTCTAATGACACCAGTCTAACCTTCTATTGCAAAATAAGAATATTTCATTGTCTTGATTTTCATTCCCCTTTTACCATGACAGCAATGCACGTTAGCAATTCCACCTATACTACTTTTATTCTCTTGTTCCTACCCCTCAGCCCATACAGGTTAACAAGGTTCCCTTCGAAGACAAGAGATTCTAACACTAAAACAAAATTCTCATCTCTGTAGAAATCCTCATTTAAAAAAAAAAAAAGTTAAAGAATTTTCCAAAAAGTGTTAAAGATACCAGCAGCTGCTCTCTTTCATAATACAAGACAATGTTCTTGTGGAAAAACTGGGTGAGAATCCAGGAAGCATTCAGAGTGATTGTCTTTCTGAAGTAAACATCTGTGTTGATGGGAAATTAAGACATACACACACATCTGTATTCAGATTTCAAACACAATTCCCAAATGAAGCATTAGAATTCCACTGGTTTTTAGGGGGTGGGGGAGAAATAATAAAGATCTCCTAAGCTTTGTAAAATTTTGTATAACAGCAGCCAAATTCAACTACACCAGATTAGGTCTTTCACCTATATGTTCTGGGAAACAATTAGGAAAATTAGAACTGATTTTCTTAGGTTCTTTTTAATAACTAGCATCTTCACCAGCTTTGACGTCAAGCCTATGATCCTTCTGTGCCACCAATGCCAGCCATGGTATTTGTTTATGATGACAGTTTCTTTCCTAGTCTAGTCATTGATTTTTTCCATTCTACAACACACTTAGTCATGAATGTTGTGTTTATATGCTCTGTTACAGAAACATTCCTGCACACCACGAGCAGCGGGGGGCTGTCACTCATATGCCACTACCTTGAAATAATACATCTCTCCCTCCCATTCTCCTCCTCCCTTCCGAGGATAGCTCACAGTGGAAAGATGACTTCACTGGTATTATAAAATGCACTACAACAATCCCGCTTCCTAAAGGAACCACACCCTTGTCATCAGAAAAAGAGAATACTAGGGAAGCACAAAAATAAGAAAATTATGTATGTGAGCCCACCCTATCTCCATTTGAAGATCAGCCCCCTTAGAGGCAGGAAATAATTCTTCTGGGTGTTCCTTCTGGTATCAAGTTCCTGCATAGGCAAGTGAATTCACAAAAGAAACTAATGATGAAACCTGAAATGCTTTCTTACTGTTCCCTTTATTTTTAGTGTCTTTCAGTAAAAAAGAAAGGGATAAAGGAGCAAGGATAAATAGGGAGGGTGAAGAAGTAAAGTAGTACTTTACACTACCCCCCCCCCATCTCCAAGCCTCAGAGACAGACCACCATTAAGTACTCAAGCTCATTTTTAAAATGAAGAGTTTGGGGCTCACAAGGGGGTGAGCAGTTCATGGCACACAACTAATCATTGTCAGGACAAGGTTTCAAATTCACTGATGAGTATCTAGACTTCGGTGTTTATATATTGCCAGGTAAGTGAAGAACTTTTGACAATTGAGCTAATAGCCTGAATGGAAAAAAAACAAACAAACAAACAACAACAACAAAAAAAACATCGCTATCATCTTGAAATCTAATAAAGCTAGTGTAGTCAAAAGCTCCTCTTGGCCAGAAGGCAATCTTAGGAAAGCATCCATAGGGGCATCTGGGTGGCTCAGTCAGTTAAGTGTCTGCCTTCGGCTCAGGTCATGATCCCAGGGTCCTGGGATGGAGCCCCTCATGGGGCTCCCTATTCAGTGGGGAGCCTGCTTCTCCCTCTCTCTCTCTGCCTGCCCCTCTGCCTACTTGTGCTCTCTCTCTGTCAAATAAAATTTTTTTAAAAAAATTTAAAAAAAAAGAAAGCATCCATAAAACTTCTGGTTTTAAGCAACACAACTTCCTGGTGAGTCCTGCGTAATAAAGTAACTACAAAATGTGTATATAATGAAGCAACTTGTTTTATAAGGTTACTGCATACAAACTAGTAAAAAATTGGAGGACTGTACTAATTTTCTATTGCTGAGTAATAAATGACCACAAGCCTAGCAGCTTTAAAAAAATGCCACTTATTAACACACAGGTTTGTAGATCAGAAGTCCAACATGGCATGCCTCGGTTCTCTACTCCCAATGTTACAAGGTTGAAATCAAGGTGTTGGTCACCTTCTGTGGGGTTCTGAGGAAAAAATCCACTCCCGAGCTTCATTTTTGTTGTCAGAAGAATTCACTTTCTTGCAGTTGGAGGACTGAGGCCATTTTCTAGATGGCTGATGCCAACCCAGAGAAGACTCTGCATTTAAAAAGTTACCTGAGTAGGTCAGGCCCACCTGGATAATCTCCCTTTCTAAAGTCAGCTGTGCCCTATAATATAACCTAATCACAGGAGTAAAATTCAGCAAATTCCATCTGGGGAATCAGGCATGACATATAGATCAGGGGCAGGGGTAAAAAATCTTAGAGGCCATCCTAGAATTCTGCTAGCAAGTGACAGAGATTGAAAATAGTACACCTGACATGTTGAACAAAAAAAACCAAACACAAAAGAGTACATGCTGTTAGATTCCATTTATATGAAGTTCAAAATAGGCAAAACTAATCAGTGCTACCAGATAAAGTCAAGAGAGTGGTGACCCTTAGGGTCAAAGAGGGATAGGAATAACAGTATATCAGAAAAAGGATTCATTCAACAAGTACACATTGAATGCTTATCAAAAGCTAAGTAAAGGGAATTCCATGGCAATCAAGACAAGGCCTCTGGCCTCAAGTAGCTTAAAAATCTATAAGGGAAGGGGCGACTGGTTGGCTCATTGGTGGAGCATGCGATACTTGATCTCGCGGTCAGGAGTTTGAGCCCCATGTTGAGGATAGAAATTACTTAAAAAAATAAAATCTTTAGGGACACCGGGGTGGCTCAGTCAGGTAAGCATCTGCCTTTGGCTTGGGTCATGATCCCAGGGTCCTGGGATCACATCCTGCATCAGGCTCCTTGCTCAGCAGGGAGCCTACTTCTCTCTCTGCCTGCCACCCCCCTGCTGGTGCTTTCTGACAAATAAATAAATAAAAATCTATAAAAATAATAATAATCAGGGGAAAACAGAGACTAATAGTCTAGAGACTAAGAAACAAATAAATATCTACCACTCATTGTGATAAGCCTCATGTGTGGGAAAGTAGGAGGCACTCAGAGAACATACAGCATACGGCAAGGGACCCAAACTAGTTAAGTGGTTCAAGAAGTAACATTTAAACTGAGACCTGGAAGAATTTAGGTAGGCAAAACTGGGGAACAGTTGACTTGGTGATGCTGGGTGATTAGGGACTGTAAGACGTGACTACTTAGAGGCCATGTAAGCTCTGTCTCCATCACTATGAGAACAGTCTGGAATGATGGAGGCACTGGTATTGCTCGAACCTGCACTGGCCAAACAACTCTTTGAATGCTAGGCCATTACCAGTTCTGGACACTCTTCCACCGAACAAATACTGACAAGCTAGAGAGTGACCTGAAGGTAAGCACCCCGCAACATAGGAGCTTGAATCAGTGAGAAAGGAGCACAGCAGAATGGTACAGTGGCTTCACGCTCAGGGTCTGGAATCAGACTGCTGGGTTGTAAACCTAACTCCATCACTTGCTGTGTGTCCTTGGTCATTGACCTTCTGTAAGCCTCAGTTTCCTCATCTCTAAAATAGAGACAATAATGCAAAACTGCCAAGAAGTAACTAAAGAGTAGCTTCTTTAAGAAATACAAATGTCTTCAGGTAGAAGATGTATTAGACTCATTCTGTGTAAGTATGGTACCGGTAGATTGGGGGGGGTTAAAGATTTTATGTGTCTTTTTGAGAGAGAGAGAGAGAGCACAGGCATGTGTGGAGGGGGGAGGGGGGAAGGGAAGGGGCAGAAGGGAAGGGGCAAGGAGGGAGGCACAGGCTCTGAGCATGGAGCCCAGCATGGTGCTTGATCCCACAACCCCAAGACCATGACCTGAGCCGAAATCAAGAGTCGTATGCTCAACCAACTGAGCCACTCAGGTGTCCCTTATGCATATGAGAAAGAACACTTCTCCTGCCACTCTCTGGCTCACCAGCCATACCCAACTGTCATCGTCCAAGCACACAAATCTCCCTTAAATGCCCATACGTTTCCCCATCTTGTTCCTTTCCTCTGGCATGTCCTACCCACTCTTGTCTGCTTAGAGTTTCTATTCATCCTCCAGAGTCTCAACTCATGCATTGCCTTGCTGATAAAAGATTTTCCTGTGTACATAAGACAGGACTGGATGATCACCTGTCCATGCCCTCACAGTACTATGACTATCTCTAAAGTAACATGCATCCTATACCATAACTGCTTATTCATACACTCATTTCTCATTGTTATGAGCCTCTTAAGAGGTAAGACCATACGCAGCACATGGCACATGGTAGACCATAAAAATGTTCACTGAATGAACTGAATGAATAAATACTATTGCCTTAAGAGGCAATGAATTCCTGCCACCAGTAATATTTAAACAAAAACAAGACAATTGCAGACATATACAGACAGGACTGGAGTGTCTGACACTCAACTTGTGAATCACTAAATAGGACCCTCCAAACCTGAGAGTCCTTGGTGCTAGATGTAGAAAACTAAATCATAAGGGCACAGAGAAGAAAAAGTTCTATGTTCGGGGAACAGCCAGTGCCTCTGTTTGCCTGAGTAGGGGAAGACAGAATAGAGATAGGACTACAGCAAGAAGGTGATGGCACACCCAAAAGAGGAAAGGAAAATTCTTTAAGAAAGGTCCTACTTCAGAGGAGTGGGCAAGGTAAAGCATCCACTGCTGGATGATAAAGCTTGCAGAGCCTCACAATAGCAGACAGCTCTTTCCACCTGTGGTTCCCAAGCGGCAAGGGGAAGCAAGCGGAGTTGCCACAACACTGTAAAAATGGAGTGATTTGACATGAGTTGTGGCCTACATGGAGGAACGGGATTTGGTCTCTGCCACAATCAGGCCTCTACAGGAAGAGAGAGGGGGAGGAATAAGTATCCAGACATCCCATCACCCTCCAACATCCTGCCAGTGCCAGCCAACAGCCAGACCCAACAAAAAGCCAGACAGCAAGGAAGTCTGGGGGAGGCAATCTGCAGAAGTCAGCCTCCTGAACCCCAGAGCAGGGCAGACAACGAGTAGCAGACTAATGGCATAAACATCATTTGGTGAGCCCTCAAGAGCCGCCACGGAGTCTGGGGCTTGAGGATGACATGATCCAGGCTCCTTCTAAGGGTGGGGAATCTGGTGGCTGTAATCAGAATGAACTCTGCATGGGGAGAGGGAGATGGAGGCTGGGAAACAAACTAGGAAATCATTGAAATGGTTGGAGTAAGAGGGGAGGAGCCTAAGCAAGGGGACACACTCAGTGTTCACATCAGCCTCTTGGAAGGCTCCTGATTCTCCAGCAGATTGCACAATCCCTGAGCTGCGTACCGTACTTATCGATGGCCCACCAAGTCACAGAGGTGGAAAAGAAAGGTCTCTAAACTGAGAGTTCTGGTGTCCACTTGTCAGTCTCCCCCTGATGTTCACTTTCTCTCTTTTCCTTTGTGTCTGTGTGAACTGAGCAGGGCCAGAGGAGAGTAGCCTCAGCAACTGGAGGGTCCCAGAGCAGAAGGCAGTAATCAAGTTTCTTAGCATAAAAGGCCAAAACAATAAATAGAAATCCATAGGAAGAAAGCCCTGCTTGACTATCAGTCGTCAGTTCCCCAAGACTGTGACATCTTAATGCTTCTCTGGCTATCCACCCTCTCCTCACACCTTGACCAAACCCATCCTTCCTGCCTTCTCTCTTCCAAAAACTATCTTCCTTGGGCCCCAACTCAAAGGGATTCATTCCCAAATGTTACATTCAAAAACTGACAACCTTTTCTACAACTAGGTCAACACAGAGAGGACTAGAAGAAGCTTCATGTTCACTCTGTGAAGCCTTCTCTTTCTGCATGAGCAGTTTCAGGCTCCTTTTTCCAATGCACCGTCCCTTATCTCCGTCCCAGCATGCATCACACCAGGTCAGTGCCCTGCCGCAGTGGGTGCAGCCACAAGAGGCACCTGATATATCCTTTCACCAGCTGGTTAGGAAATGGCTGTGGTTCTATTCTTTGTCTCCTGTTCAAAATGAAACTCTTTTTTTTTTTTTTTTTTTTTTTTTTTTTTTTTTTTTTTTTTTTTTAGTATTAGTTTGCAAAGTTTCCTAAAATAAAAAGAGCAGTGACTGAATCCTTAGCTGTTTTCTGAAACACTATGCATCAAGGCCTCACTGGATTGGGATTTACTTCTTTTCTCCACTGCATCATTAGAAGCTTAGCTACACTAAGAGGATTACTCACAATACAGTATCACTGAGCCCATGGAGAGCCTTTAAAGATAGTTCCTCTCTCTACAAACTCCTTGCCAGGCTTTTCAAAATCAAACTGTGGAAGGAAGGGACATCTGAAAAAGAAAAGGGCTGAGTTCCCACACACTTAGAAGCTTTTCCCCTACTCACCTATTACCATATATCACCAGCAACATGAATCAACAAATCCTGACAAATAGTTTCTATTCTCAGACTGAAGGGTAAAAATGACACAAAGCAGCAACACAGTGTGTGTGTGTGTGTGTGTGTGTGTGTGACAGAGACAGAGAGAGACTATGCTCCCTACACACACACACTCATTCTTTCTAACTTGTCCTAAAGCAGTCCTGTTTGCATGATCAGAAGCTGCGTTTGAGGGGCGCGTGGGTGGCACAGCGGTTAAGCGTCTGCCTTCGGCTCAGGGCGTGATCCCGGCGTTATGGGATCAAGCCACATCAGGCTCCTCCGCTATGAGCCTGCTTCTTCCTCTCCCACTCCCCCTGCTTGTGTTCCCTCTCTCGCTGGCTGTCTCTATCTCTGTCGAATAAATAAATAAAATCTTTAAAAAAAAAAAAAAAAGAAGCTGTGTTTGAGTTGGAATTCTTAGAACAAATGAAGTGTTCCTGAGATTCTCCCCACTTCCCCCACCCCCGCAGTATGTCCACACCCAAGGACAACAGGAACACCAATCAGTCAATCCATAAGCTTTTGCTTAGACCAGAGCTGTGGTGGAGACAATCAGATGCCCCTGAGTGGAAAATAGCAAGGCCAACTGAAGGCCAAAGTGGCAAGAAACCACTTGGAAACCATGTGTGCCCATGAAACAGTAAATAACATTGTCTGGATTCAACAATTCATTTTGTTGATGAATCCAGGACACAGTTATTTATCTTACTACAAATCTGTCTTTGTTTTTAGACATCTTTTTAAAAACCAATTTTATTGACACTTTCTTTAATCCTCCTTCTATTTGTACTCAGGTCTGTTTTCTATTCTAAGACCTACACAAATAAATTACTGGAATCATTACCCTGATGCAATGTAAATCTCTTTTATTTGACTATGTTTTATTCCTGACTTTCAAATAGACACATTACAGTTGCCTTCCTGATGGAGCCTGGTGCAGAAAGGGGATGTGTGGCCCAAAGGGGGCCAAGAGAGAGAAGTCTCCTCAGAGTGGGTGGGAGACCTGGCCACAGGTAAGGGGGGGCTAGGGCTGCATGGATATGAACTGCTACAACCATCAACCAGGCAGCTAGCTTCTGATGGGTGGTTCTTGCCGGCTTAACTTTCAGAAAGCACCCCACTTTCTCAAGCCTGGTGGACCAGCTCCTACTTTTGCATCTCATTTTCTTTAGCAAAAAGGAGAGGAATCAGTACCAGAAAGCCCTGAGAATCAGGGAGAGTGAGTAAACGGCCTTATTTTTCTCCCTCAATGGAACATAAGTTCTTTAAAGGTGGAAGCATAAGAGAGGTGGTTCATTATGAACTATTAATGTACTAAAATAAACCAGTCAGAAGAGTGTCAGCTGACCCTGGCTTTGCTGAGGAGGAGGAGAAGAATGTGAGGGGTCTGGACTTTTTTGGTTCTCAACAAAACATTGTTGCATTTTGCTTTGTTTTTCAAAGAAACCTCATTTTCCTGGCTGTGATATGAAATATTTCATTTTCTCAGCCTGCATTAAGCAGCTCAGCTTATGGCTATAAATGGTCTCTGGCTTTTGTTATTAGAATGAGTTGTTCAAATGCACAGTACTCAAAGATGATGGCCTCAAACCATTATAAGCAAAATTCTTTCATTCTTCATTCAAGTAAACAGGTCTGGAACAACTTCTGAATCTGGCATGGGCAAGGGTGTTCTCTCAGAGCCACTTTGCAAGTAGCTATCTATAGTAATCTCACCCTCTTACTCTACTAATTAATAATGGTGTATACTTGAAAAGCTGCTGGCGAGGGTCTCACCTCCATGATCTACTCATCTTGAACAAGGAAAGCTAACTGGTGTTAAGGCATGTGAGAAAAGCCATATGGCACAGCAGTGATGCACAGTGACTTGGATGTTTACCTGGATGCAATTCCCATATCTGCTACTTTCTAGGGCAAGCAGGACAAACAATTCAACCTAGGTGTTATACATGCAAAGGACTTGGATAAAGACTTAGCACATGGTAAGTATCATACTAAGTGTTAGCTATTGTTATTAAGGCAAACTATCGTTATTAAAGCCCTGGCTTTCAGGGCTCTAAGCCACCACCAAGAGGACTGAAGGATCCAAGCCCAAGGCTTCCTCCTACTGAAATGGCTGAGTCATTTCCCAGGCCATTCACCAGCCCCTGCTGAGGCTGCCCTGTCTTGCCAGTGAGGCTTCCACACTAACATGAATGCCCTTCACCTCTGCCCTCTCCAGCCTCTCAATGCTGTCCTCCCAGTCTCCTGCATTGATCCTATTGTTCTCCCAAATATAAGGGAGAATTCTCTTTCCACCATTTCTGCATCTCTTCATCAGACTAAATGTGATCTTGCTCGCTCCATTTTTTAATAAATCACCCATAAAGGGTAGTTGCATCAAATAACTTGATAGAAGCTATAACATGGGCCAAGTCAGAAAACATTTGAGTGGCAGCTTAAATAACCTGCTTAAAAGTTTTTTCCCACTATTTAAAATTACTCTTCCATGGAGGTAGTGAAGCCATCTTGATCTCTCTCTATAAATAAGTATCATATTTTATGCATGCCCCCCACACACACACATCAACACACACAAGTATACACATGTGCACACACACTCTTGAACAACACCTTGCTGGAGAATTTTGGTCTTCTTGAGGACCAATCGACAATTCCAAATTCTCTATGCAATATTCTCAAAGGCACCTATCAAGTTCACATGCATTATGTGCCTATCTGATCAATTAAGTTGTTGGAAGCTATTACAGTGATCTTTAACATATAATCTTGTGTACTATCCTTTATTATTTAAAATATGTTCTCGTTATCACTAAGATGAAAAATATCTGCAAAGCAGAATCGCTGCTGTTCTCAGAAATCAATGAAAGCAAGTCTGGTTGCCTCCATTAAGATCAAAGAATTAGTACAAATATACAAACAGAAGCCCATAATAGCAAGTCCAAATAGAGTATAGGGGTAGCCTTGTGGTTGGTGCATGAACCTTGTAGCCAAGAAGACTAGGATTCAAATCCCAGTATGGACACTAATTAGTTGTGTGACCTTCTATTTTCTTAGTCTGTGCCTCAGTTTTCTCATCTGTAAGATTTAGATACCAATACTGGCCTCATAGATATATTGTAAGGATTAAGTGAGAAAATGTAGGTAAGGCATTTGATACAGTATATAGCAAGCATGTGTTTAAGATTTTTTATTTATTGATTGATTTTAGAGAGAGAACGTGAGCGGGGGGCGGGGCAAAGAGAGTGGGACAAGCAGACTCCATGCTGAGCGCAGAGCCTGACTCAAGGCTCTATCCCATGATCCCATGACTGTGAGAGTATGACCTGAGCCGAAATGAAGAGTCAGACACTTAACCAACTGAGCCATCCAGGTGCCCCCATAAGCATGTGTTTAAAAGCTATTATTTCCAGGGATGCCTGGGTGGCTCAGTCAGTTAAGCATCAGACTCTTGGTTTTGACTTAGGTCATGATCTTATGGGTGGTGAGACTGACCCTGCTCAGTGGGGAGTCTGCTTGAGATTCTCTTCCTCTGCCCCTCCCCCACTTGCACACGTGCACTCTCAAATAAATAAATAAATCTTTTAAACATAAACAAATAAATAAAAACTATTGTTCGCAGGTGATAATCATTCCTGATGGATTCTGAAATAAATGAAACAGTACTCATCTAAATAAAATATTCAAGACGGTTAGTGAGTACTGACCAGGTGCCACTTTGCCTTCTTTCCGGATACCTGGATACCTTGATAGTGTGATTTGCAAAGCACTACAAAGCAAGGCAACATCAGTCAAAATAGCCAGATATTCTACCAGACAACTCCAGCCATTAGAGAGGAGTCTAAGGAAAAGATGACAAAAGCAGAGTATGAGAGCTTTCAAAGTGGGGCAGATTCACTCAATAAATAGTTATAGGACACACGTGCCAGGTACTAGGAGTACAGCATGGAACAAAATGGACAAAAACTCTTCCCTGTGGCGCTCTTACGCTAGTGCAGGGCAGCAGAAAACAAACAACTAAATTAATAAAATACAAAATATATAATAGGTCTGATGGTGAAACGTGTTATAGAGAAAAAATCAAGTAAGGAATGGGAATAAACAGAGACACGGTGGGTAATAGTTTCTCAAGATAAAGCAGAAAAACCCATGCATTACTCCATCAAAATCAACTCCCCTTGCCCTTGATCCATAAGTGACAGCAGGTGACCACACCATTAATTAATCCTTAGTAACTATTTTTCGAATGAATGACATGCTTCAAGAGAAAAACAAAATCTCAGAAAATAAAGCACACTTTACACACCTGTTTCAACTAGATAGAATTAGTATCTGGTACATTTAAACATTCAATAAATAGTTGCTGCATAATTCAATGGCTCAGCAAGTAAGTGAAAGGATTATAGGCTTTCAGGAAAAGTGATCAGGGCTCCACCTACAGAGCCAGGCTGCTAGTGACTGCAACATCTATAGTAAAAATAACATGTGCCTGATTGCCCACCCATACCTGGCATTCCTCTAAGCATTTTATATTGACTATCTCATTTGAACCTTGCCACAATATTGGAGATTCAGGGGAGGAACTGCCCAGTAAAGGACCTGTGAAAGCCTTCTCTGTTGAGTGGTGCCCTCCCCTGTCGAGAAGTGCATCCTTATCAGTCAATAAGTTGGGTCCTGAGTAGCCTTCAGAGCAGTGATTCTGATTACCAGTCCATTAGGTGCTCTTCAAATTACCAAACACGAATGCTCACATCTTTCTACCCAGCTGTCAGATCTTCTCAGCAAACCACTGATTCTAATAACCCTCCAGTCCAGACTCAGAACTTATGATCTTTCCCCTTCCAGTCACTGTACTGGTGTTATCCAGCATTCACTGTATCCAAAGCTCTAGAAGCAATAAGAGACTCTATGAATTTATAAACAGACCAAGAAAGAAGGCTCAATACTTTACAGTAAAAGCAAGCAAGCAAAATAATGCACTTGCCCTGGGGTGGACACAACAGGTGCAAGAGGGGACTGAAGACTGATTCATACCTTTGGAGGCTAATTTTGATTCCCAGGAGGAGAGCCGCTGAAGGAGGAAGGACAGAGCGGTAACCTGCAGGTCGGTATAGGCAGCTTCACATCACTGGGAGAAGAGGTAGGTAGAACTGTGTTCTGGAGGCAACAAAAGAACACCCCAAAAATGAGCCACAGCATAAGCCTCATCAGCAGCTGCTTGCCAAGTACAAGCCAGTCCCAGACAAGACTGTAGAACCCGTACCTGTCTGTTGGACCCCATTTTGAATATTGAAAAGCTGAAAATCAGTGCTGCTTTACAAGAAGTCAGAGCTACTGAAAAACCAAACTATAATTGAGAGAAGATTTGATTTATAGGAAAAACAAACTGCTACAAAAGTAGTGATGTAACCAATTCTGGAAACAAACAGTGCCTGTGTCATACTTGTTTCCAGTGTTTTAAAAGGAAAGAGGCAGCATTTAGTGAGGAAATGGAGGCGATAGCTCAGATGCATGAAGGAACAGAACCGGAGGGAGAGGGCCTCATGACCCTGTGCCAGATGTGGTCCAAATTCAATGCTAATCTGATCCTGTTGCTCTCCTGCTTAAACCCTGCAGCAGCCTCCCACTCCCTTTTAATTAAAGCCCAAACGCCTTCACCTGGCCCCTAGAAACACAAAATCTGGTCTTCTCCATGGCTTTATCTCACCATTTGCCTCTTCCCTGCATCCATTCTGAACTTTCCGTAGGTCCTCACAGATGCCCCCATCCCTGTAGCCTTTAGTTAATTACATGGGACACTCTTCCCCTTCCTCTCCCAATCTTCATCTGACTGGCACCTGCTCATTCCTCAGATCTCCGCTTTAATATCATTTCCTTGAAGATGATTTCCTTACCCTCCTCTAGGTTAGATCCCTTGCTCTGTTACCATCCCTACATTTCCTCTTCCATAATACTCATCATTCTTTGTGATTAGTACTGATTTATCAGTCTTCCCTACTAACTAGACATCTTTTTAAGTGCTCGTAAAACACCTGTTAAATTAATCAATAGATTGAATAGAAACAAAAATTTTTTTTCACTGGTGCCATTGTATTCCCTGAGGAAGCTTCAAATGCTACTAATCAGTATAATTTAAAGGTTCATGGATGATTGCCAGTGTTATAGGTTTGCATTATGGTTTTTTTTAAATATTTATTTATTTATTTTAGAGAGGGGGAGGGGCAGAGGGAGTCAGAGAGAGAGAATCTTAAGCAGGCTCTACATCCAGCACAGAGGGGCTGTATCTCACGACCCTGACATCATGACCGGAGCTGAAATCAAGAGTCAGTGGCTTAACCTCTTGAGCCACCCAGGCTCCCGGGCATTATCATGTTTTAAAAGTCAATAGGTA
Source organism: Ailuropoda melanoleuca (assembly GCF_002007445.2). Taxonomy (NCBI): domain Eukaryota; kingdom Metazoa; phylum Chordata; class Mammalia; order Carnivora; family Ursidae; genus Ailuropoda; species Ailuropoda melanoleuca. The sequence goes on along the minus strand of NC_048219.1, from coordinate 50,102,302 downwards.
GGGAGTGAAGGAGATATCCAGAAATCTGGTCTTCTAAATATTATTAAACAGACAGCAATTTGAATGTTAAGTAGTCTAAGCATCCTTCACTATTTTCACAACTTGGCAAGACATAAAATATAAACCAGCAGTTCTTTGGAACTACTGTTCTCCGCCTGTCTGGGAAGACTACGGGCATCATTTTCCCTCCCCCACAAGCTAGCACAGCCTTGGAGGCCCTTGGCCTGGCATCCCCTGCAGCCCGAGCTGCTCCCGAGGTCTGACCCTAAATCCTTCCTTCTCCCTGAATTCTAAAATGAAAGAAACACACGCGCACACACACACACACACACACACACACACACACAAAGGAACATCTCAGGAGAGAAGAAAAAGGAAAATTCTAGCAGTTTATGATCATCCCATACCTTTCCCCAAAATACATTCTATGTAACTACTTTTTTACCTTGCACCCAGGAAATACTATCTTTCCTCTAATTTATTCTCACTTTCATTCATTCAATAAGCATTTATAAAGCTATTTCTGTGTACCTCGCATTGACTCTAAAATTTTTGTTGTTTCCAACATTTTGCATTTGATGATATAGGAGCTGCCTGTAAAAAGGAAAAAAGTCAGAAATAAGCAAGTTTTTTCTTTATTTCAGGGGTAAAAAATTAGTAATCAGAAATTTATTTAGGGAAACCTTAAGGAAAAAAGTTATGAATCTTTGAGTTGATGGCAACAGAGAAACCAAGTTGAACTGTCTTAAACTTCATGACTTCATTGGCTCACAAGCTTTTTAAAGGTCAGATACTGTTGCAGGTATCATTTGACCCAGAGCTTCATACAGTCACTGGGCTCTGGCTCCTTTGGGATTCTCTGGGCTCTGCTCAGCTTCCCTCATGATAGCAGTTATTCTAGATCTCGCTTCTTCACAACACCAGTGGAAGAGAAGCTCTTCATCACCTCTCACAAAAGAAAAAGGAAGCTCCTTCCTGGGAGCCCCCAGTGAAAAGAATTTTTACCCCTCTCGGTGGCCTGCATTTGGCTAGTTGCCCAACCTGGAATCACCTCACCCAGGGAATGCTATATATTTGTTGGTTTAAGCCAGTCAGGATTCACCTCTGGAGCCAGAAATGGTGTCCATTCCATGCTGGCTGCAGAACTAGGCAAAGTAAACATATCCCTAGAGGGAAAAAAATGAAGACTGTTGTAGAAATGAACAAATAAATACCAAAGAAGCAATCAACAAATGTGCATTACACAGGTGAATCAACTTTTCCAAAGCAGCACTCAAGATATGTCCTCACTCCTGTGTAGCTTAGAGAAAACTTAATTCTTAGAATTAGAAAGAATTACAGAGAGAGAATACAATCTATCTCCCTCATATTATAGCAGTTGAAGCTGGGAAAAGTGAAGTAAACTTCCCCAGGTTACACATCTAGTTAATGCCATTGAAAGGAACATAATAACCCAGGTGTTTTTATTTTTGATCCAACATTCCTTCTCGTATGTCAATACTACACAATCCGGGCAAAATCAGACCATATGACGTGTCATTTCTGTTATTATCTAAACACAGAGATTATTTGAAGAGAGAGGATGTTTGTTTGGTTTGTGAAGACGGGGTAGGTAGGAAAGAGTGAAAGAATGGAAAAAGAGAATAATTTTAATCACTTTTTAATTTTGTTTTAACTCACACAACTTTCTAACACATTTATTGACCCAAAAACAAGAACTCTTCTCAGAGCTGAGAAAATGTGACACTAGGACTTTGGTAAAAAGAATCCAGTCCTCAATGCAGTGACATATATACTAAAATTGGAATGATACAGAGATTAACATGGCCTCAGCACAACCATTACACACAAGTTCGTGACATGCTCCATATTTATTTTTTTTTAAGCATTCCAAATTTTAAAAAAAAATCCATATAATAACACAGCAATTGGGCTTGTAAATCCAGGTCCTAAGACCAAATACCATTTGGAGAAAAGACAAGTTGCTGGCTCTGTTCTCAAAAATCAGCGTGGTTTGAGACCTGCCAGATAATGTTCATTTGTAATGGCTTTGATATGAGGAGGAACTCTTTAAGGTAAAGAGAAAGAGCTCACGCTGGTCAATTGTTAAAAATCACAGTGCAACCTATGCCCTGGAGCTGGTGAACTCTCTCAGATCACAGAACTGCTTTTCATTTTCAGGGCAGGCCAGCTAGCAAGAACCAGCTGTGGGAGTGGGGAGACTAAACAACAGACAAGCAAAGTGCCCTCCTAGAGCCTGGTAAGTCTGTTGTAGTCATCACACCTCTGGTGTGGAGAGCCTATTCAAAGGCGAACAGCTCACTCAGAGGTTACTTGTCTTAAACCATATTTACCATTAGTACCTCAGTGGTAATTCATTTAATTAAACTTTTGCTCATTCTGCTGCCCTGCCCAGATTGCTCCAGCCTCTCTGCCTCCCCTAGACCATGCAGTCCACATTCAGCTTCTAAACAGAAGTTGAATTGTGTGATCCCACCCCTTAAAAAACACTTTGACAAGTCCAAATGTTTCCAGAAAAAACCTTGCCTTGTTATTATGACCCACGAGGTCCAGAACGCACCACCCATGATCTGCGCTGTGCTCTCACCCACCAGAGCCCTGACGTCACTTCCCAAGATACCTTCATTTTCATTCCTTCCCACCTCTGTTCTGGCTGTTTTCTCCACTTGGAAAGCCCTTCACTGTCTTGACTGTAGAGCACAGCCTGACCAGTTGTTAAGTCCCAGGGAAAGATTCTCTCTCCTCTCAAATTCCCTGATAATTTCTCTTTCAACATCCCCTCTAACGTTATATTTGGGTCATTCTTCTTTTACCTGTTGGTCTTCTCCAGAGCAAGGACTCTATTTTATTCACCATTGTGTTGTTAAGCCATTGCATGGAGTAGATACCCAATTAATGTTTGTTGAGTTGCCCTGAACTGAATCATTTAATGTCTATCTTACCTTCAAAGCAGAATCAAATCACACTTTCTTCCAAAATATGTCCTAAACTATCCTAACTGTAGGTTCAGTCTATGTCTGGAGTTAAGCTGGTTAATCCCTCTATTCAAAGTCAAAACTACATGTGCAGCCCCAAACTCAACTCCCAGGACCAAGTGTAAACTGAGCCAAGAGATCTTCAGGTAACTGGAGTCCACATTTGAGAGCTTAGCATCGACCACTCTTGCCACTAATCTAAAGTTGCATTTATTTATTTGTTGTTTAATAAATATTTGGAAGCATACTTTGTGCTAGCCTGATATTAAGTAAGAAAGAAATGTAGATAAAGAAGTTATGAACCCAACCCTCAGGGAGACCACAGTCTAGCTGGGGAGGGTGGGAGGCAACCTGTTGCAAATCCTCTATCATATATTGTCCAATCCCCAGTCTCTCTGTTTAATTTCTTATCCTTGGGATTCTTTTTGCCTTGATTCTTATTCCAAAAACCTCAACTGTCTTTCCAGACTGAGATCTTACAATCCTACTGCCAGGACGAAAGCCTTATCCCCGGATTTCTTTTCCGTATAACCAGCCTTTCTGCAAGCCACTCTTCGATGAGTAAGGAAATGGTAACTTCTTCACAGGGTCAGTGATCCTTTATATCAGGTCTCTCTGATATGGCTCTCAATCTGGCATCTAATATGAATTATCCACTCACTTTAACCTTAATACAAGATCCTCTGGGTATCCAATTTAAAATGGATATCCCCAGGATCCATCCCCCAGATACTCTAATTAAGTTATCTGTATTTATTATAAGTCCTCCAGATGATTTTGAGATAGAAGGTACAGACAGTTTGAGAAGCACTGTCCTAAGATCCACGTGTTCATTTATGTTTCATAATCATGCATACTGTCTGTATCTCACCCCACCACTATAGTTTTAGACCCAGTAATTCTTCAAGGATTGGGCTAATTCCCTAAGTTTCCTACAAAGGAAGTAGAATTTAGACAGCAGAGGACCTACTATGCGTGACTGTCTGCTTTGACTTTTGTATAGTATAATCCCCAAAGACCCCATCACCAGGCACTGCCTACATACTGGGACATCTTAGATGTTTTAGGCTCTAAGTTTCTGGACATCAATCTTAGCAGTATTCTAGGTTTTGGGGGCTTGAGGTTTTTTTGGATCTGATTCCAAAGGCAAGAAAAACATAAGAAAAAATAAACAGTGGTACTACATCAAACTAAGCTTCTGAAAAGCAAAGGCAACCATCAACAAAACAAGAGGGAAAACTACTGGATAGAAGAGATTTGCTGATCATATATGTGTATCTGATAAGGAGAAAATATCCAAAATCTATAAAGAACTCATACAACTAAATAACAAAGAAAAAAAATCCAATTTATAACAGGCAGAAGATCTGAGTAGACATTTTTCCAGAGAAGATATACAGATGGCCAACATGCACATGCAAATATGCTTAACACCACTATTCATCAGGGAAATACAAATCAAAACCACAATGAGATATCACCTTACACCTGTCAGAATGGCTGTTATCAAAAGGACAAGAACTAACAAGTGTTGGTGCGGATGTGGATAAAATGGAACTCCTGTGCACTGTTGGTGAGAATGTAATTTGGTGCAACCACTATGGAAAACAGTATAGTTTCCTCAAAAAATTAAAAATAGAACTACCATACAGTTCAGCAATTCCACTTCTGGGTATCTGAGGAAAATAAAAACAGTAATTCGAAAAGATATATGCACCCCTTGTTCATTGCAGCATTATTTACAACAGCCAAGATATGGAAACAACTTAAGTATCCATTTATGGATGAATAGATGAAGATATACACACACACACACACACACACACACACACACACACACACACAATGGAATGTTACTCAGCCATAAAAAAAGAATAAAATGTTGCTATTTGCAACAACCTGGATTGACTCTGAGGCTATTATGCTAAGTGAAATAAATCAGAAAGAGAGAGACAAATACCACATTATTTCACTTACATTGGGGTGACTATTTTGCAATATACACAAATGTTGAATTACTATGTTGTACACCCGAAACAATATATTTCTATTTCAATTATACCTCAACAAATAAAAAAGAAATAAATTTATAATAAAGGTAAAGGTCCTGAGGAAATAGTATTGCCAGAAAGGTCAGGTTTAGAGGAGATGCTAGAGTTTGCACTGAGTTCTCAGGGGAAAAAGAGGGGGTTTTAACCATCATAATAATATTTCCCATTTACTGGGGACCAGTTATGTCCCAGGCACTGTACTAGCTACATTACACATTTTTTTTCTAACCCTCACAACCATCCTTTGAAGAAACTGAGGCACAGGGAAGTCCAGAAACTTTCCCAAATAGACACAGCTTGAAAGTGAAAGAGTTGAGATAATTCAGATTGACCCCAGGTCTGTGGTCTTTCCACTATACCACAAATCAAGGAAATAATTATCACCGCCTCTTCAATTTTACCAGGGTTATTAATAAAGCACACTACTCCCTGAGAGACTCTATTATCACTTGGAAATTTCCAACAGGTTCAAAAATTCATAAGAAAGAAGGTTTTCTGGAACAATCAGGGAATGGTTGACTATTCGGTTGGGTATTCAGAACAATAAAAGAAAATGCCCAACAGCAGTGTTCATTATTCTGTCCAACTCAATAGTACTAAACATAAAATAAAATGAACTTGGACATTTCAATGTTGTTTTCTCTTTGAAGCAACTGACTTCTACTTAATAGGACAGGAAAACAGACCACTGAGCATACTGCTGCATGATGGCTCATCCTAATAAGGCTTTTTGGCTGAATTTCTATAGTTTCTGTGTGCCTGAAAGATCCGCTGGCCCCTTTCCTAATTGCAGGGGCTGCTCCCAGAATGAACACTAGATTACCAGCCCTCGTTAAAGAGCGCTTAGGGCCACGCTGGCCAGAAAACCCACATGGCTCCCAGGCAGCTGCAATGGATGGCAATGATTAATTAATTGATGCCAATGGGGGTTGTAAGCTTGGGGTGAGGGCAAAAAGACTGGGAGCAGACACAGCACAGCCACAGCTGTCACACCCCTTGGCACTCTAGCTGCTGTGTGGGACAGTGATGAGAACATTGGGTTTAGAGTCACAAGCCCAGGTCTGGGCCTACGGGAAATTGGGTCTTGCTAATTCCTCATCAATAAATGAGAAGAATAACTCCTCTCAAAGGCAGAGGATTTTGTGAGGCTCAAAGAAGTTATCTGTACGTGAAAACTCCATAAAGACTACAACTAAGTTAAATATTCCCCCTCACCTTGAGTACTTCCAATCTGTGCTTCTCCAGCAAGCATTCATCATATTTCACAGTTACTACCTCTTTGTCCGTCTTTCTCTTCTAGGCTATACATACCCTAAGGACAGAGACCGTATCAGTATAGCTCTCCTCTAGTATCTACCATAGTGCTGGGCACTGTGGTTGGCCCTCAATAAATATTTGTGAGATAAATGGATAGATGATGAAAGCTTCCCCTATAGTATTCACTTATTTGTGAAAATTTCATTCCATGACAAAGCAAATCCCATTTCATCATCGTCTTAATTTTTGTCAGCTAATGGCAACTCTGTCTCACTTTATAACTGCTATTTCAGAAACAGCATAGTCCTCAAGAAGTATATAGTTCAAAGAGAATAAGACATGCACAAATGAAAAATTAGGGGATGCCTGGGTGGCTCAGTCAGTTGAGTGTCTGCCTTTGGCTCAGGTCATGATCTCCTGGGATCAAGTCCCACATCAGGGCCCTTGCTCAGCGGGGAGCCTGCATCTCCTTCTGCATCTGCCCCTCCCCCTGCTTGTGCTCACTCACGTGTGCACTCTCTCTCTGTCAAAAAAAACAAATATTTTTTTAAAAAAAAGAAAAATTAAGTAAAAACAAACACAGTAAATGCCATCTCTAAAAAGTTCTCTTTTTTTAATTTCAATTTCGTCAAAGAATTAACCCCTGGTTAATCCTAAAACTGCAAGTTTCTATATTTATAGACAATGACTATAAACCAGGTGGGCTATTTTAAATACAAGTCCAATTGTGTAGAAATCTCAGACTTTTCTTTGTGGAGAAGTGAGTGTTTCCTGAAAGCGTTAAGAACCAGATGTAAATATTATGTGTGTGAAGGTGTGCGGTAGAGGTGGTCAGAGGATGCTTCTGTAGAACCCAGTGAAATATTTTGTGGAAATAAAGATCCAGGTTCAAAACTTAAAGGTAGGATTTATTATTTACAAAGATATGCATGCAGTGAGAAAAAACTGGAAAGCAAATATAGAGCATAGGTTCAATGCTCTAAAATTTTTAGTACTTTGAAATTACAAATGTGGAACAAATATGCTTACTAACCTAATAACTTGAGCAAGCCACCAGGAGTTTTTCTCTAGGAGGTATTTTTCTTTTTTTCTTTTTCTTTCTTTCTTTCTTTTTTTCTTTCTTTCTTTCTTTCAAGATTTTATTTATTTACGAGAGAGAGAGAGAGAGAGAGAGAGAGAGAGAGAAAGAAAGATTGAGATCTCACAAGGGGGGGGAGAGGGAGAGGCAGATTCCCCACTAAGCAGGGAATCCAAAGTGAGACTCAATCCCAGGACCCTGGGATCATGACCTGAGCTGAAGGCAGACACTTAACAAAATGAGCCACCCAGGCACCCTCTAGGCGGTTATTTTTCCCCTGTGAGAAGTCTACAGGGAAGACCTGAGGCCAGGGTATCACATGACACAGGAAAGCTTGGGGACACTTCTGACAAGAAAGGTTTGAGTGAAGTCTTTATCACTGTTGTGAAGGGTAAGCAGAAGGTGAAATGGTGATAACAACAAAGTGGTAGTTCTAAAAAAGACTTCCTAGCCTAATGGTAGCAATTGAGCAACTGGTGAACACTGCCATAATTTAGTTTGAAAAGAGAGACTGTAGAGTTCCTTAATCATTTCTAATACCTCCTCCCCCATATTCATTATCCAACAAATAATTCTGAAACTGAAGCTTGGTATTACTTACCTGCTAGTTAATTTTAAGCCTTTAACCAGAATTAGTGCCCATGGTAGAACTCTGAGAAGTGAGTGTAAGAGACACTGAGAGTTGCCCTTAATATTTATGCTCCCCTTTGTCCACAGCTGAGCACAAGACCACTAAAAATAAAGACTACATTTCCCAGGGGCGCCTGGGTGGCTCAGTCATTAAGCCTCTGCCTTCGGCTCAGGTCATAATCCCAGCGTTCTGTGATCAAGCTCTGCATGGTCTCCTTGCTCAGCGGGAAGCCTGCTTCTCCCTCTCCCACTCCCCCTGCTTGTGTCCCCTCTCTTGCTGCCTCTCTCTCTGTCAAATAAATAAATAAAATCTTTAAAAAAAAAAAAAAAGACAAGACTACATTTCCCAGACTTGGGACACCTGGGTGGCTCAGTAGATTGAGCAACTGACCCAGGCCATGATCTCAGGGTGGTGAGATCAAGCCCTGCCTTGGGCTCTACACTCAGCAGGGAGTCTGCTTGAGATCCTCTCTGTCTCTCTCCCTCTGCCCCTCCCCCAAGGCTTGCAACTGTGCACGTGCACTCTCTCACAAATAAATAAATCTTTAAAAAAAAGACTACATTTCCCAGCCTCCTCTGCAGTTATGTATGCACATGTAACTAAGTTCTACCAATGGGGTATAAATAGAAGAGTCACCTTAGCAGCTTCTAGGAAGCTTCCTTAACAGAGAGCAGATGCATATCGTTAGCCCCTTTATCTTTGCCTCTCCTTTCTTCGTACTGAAACAAAGACGCTGCTGTCTGAAGGCTGAGGACCCTAATAGTCAGGATACTTGAGCAGTAAGCTGGAAGGAATTAGCAGCCCTAAAGACTTCTATAGCAAGACTCACTAGAGCCCTGGACTGCTCACTGCTTGACTTACATGAGAAACAATACACTTCCATCTTGATGAAACCACTATTATTTGGAGGTTTTCTGTTATTGCTGAACCTAAGCCTCACTGGTACAAAGAAGGTTTGTACTCAGGTAAGTAAGAAACAGTCCCCAACTTTAAGAATTTTCATAAACTTGAGAAGGGTATGAGTGGTACACACATAACTATAAATTTGTACAAAACATAAAAGTATGAGTGTTGTAAGATCAAAATATTATCATTGAGGCTAGGAACAATAAAAGGGAGACAAATCACTTCTGTTAGAAAATGAGGGAAGGAATCATGGCTCAGGTGACATTTCAGTTGGGCTTTGAAAGAAGAATTGATATTTAAGAAATGAAAATGGGAAAAAAGACAAAACAGGCAGAAGAAACAGCATTACAAAGCATGGAAGTAGAAAAGCATGGACTGTATGCAGGGAAGGTTAGGTGATTCAGTTTAACCAGAGCACAGGTCATAGATTGTGATCCTTACTGATCATCCAATTGATCTATTTTCTTCCCCAGCTGCATTTTTTTTCACGTCCTTTGTTATTATCCGATGCTCTATTACACTGATTCTACGCTATTTATTTTCTAGAATAACTAAAATTGCAGTTCTCAAATATTTTGGTCTCAGGACCACGTTACATTCTTTTTTTTTTTTTAAGATTTTTATTTATTTATTTGACAGAGAGAGACAGCCAGTGAGAGAGGGAACACAAGCAGGGGGAGTGGGAGAGGAAAAAGCAGGCTCCCAGCAGAGAAACCCGATGTGGGGCTCGATCCCAGAACGCCAGGATCACTCCCTGAGCCGAAGGCAGACACTTAACGACTGTGCCACCCAGGTGCCCCTGGGGCCACTTTACATTCTTAAAAATTACTAAGGGCCAGGGTGCCTGGGTGGTTCAGTCCGTTAATGTCTGACTCTTGATTTTGGCTCAGGTCATAATCTCATGGTCATGAGATTGAGCCTGCATTGGGCTTCATGCTCAGCAGGGAGTCTGCTTGAGATTCTCTCTTTCTTTCCCTTCCCCTCCCCCAGCTCACTCTCTCTCTCTCTCTCTCTCTCAAATAAATAAATAAATCTCTTTAAAAAATTACTAAGGGCCTCCAAGAGCTTTAGTTTATATAGAATACATCTATAAATACCTGCTGTATTAAAACTGGTAGAAAGTTTTCGTTATACAAGATGAATAATTTCTAGAGATCTGCCATACAATATAATGCCTATAGTTAAGAACACAGTATTGTTGCACTTAAAACTTCTGTAAAGAGAATAAATTTCATGTTAATTGTTCTTACCACAAAAACAGAGGAAGGGGGGCATGAGGAAACTTTTGGAGGTGATGAATATGTTTATTACCTTGACTGTGGCAATGGTTTCATGGATATGTGCATATATCCAAATTCATCAAATTATATACACTAAACATATGCAGTATTTTATATATCAATTATACTTCAATAAAGCTGTTTTTGAAAAAAAAAGAATTTAAATTGATAAACTTTAAAATATTTATTAATGCATTTTAAAATAACAAAAATAAACCCATCACATGTTACTATAAATAATATTTTTATGGAAAAAAATGTTTTCAAACAAAATCATTAAAGGAATAGCAATTCCTTTATATTTTTGCAATCCTCCTTAATTTCTGGCCTAATAAAAGACACCTAGATTCCCACATCTGCTTCCACATTCAATCCACATTCAGTCTGCTGTGATACCACATATCAGGTAGCCCTGGAAAACCTCCCTATATACACATAAAAAAATGAGAGTCAAAATGACAAATAATATCTCAGTATTATTATGAAAGTAATTTTCACTTTGCAGATACCTCGAGTGCGTCTCAGAGCTCCTCCAGACCCCCTACTATACTCTGAGAACCACTGAACTAGAATATAAACTCGGAGAGGGCAGAGATTATGTTTAGTTCACTGTTATATTCCCAGAACCTAGACCTGGCTTATAGTAGGCACTCAATACCACTTGTCAAATGTATGAATGTGAGGCCATATTGTGAAAGACATTGAATGCCAGGCTAATGAGTTTAGAAATGACTTAATAGGGGTGCCTGGGTGGCACAGCGGTTAAGCGTCTGCCTTCGGCTCAGGGCGTGATCCCGGCGTTACGGGATCAAGCCCCACATCAGTCCTCCGCTATGAGCCTGCTTCTTCCTCTCCCACTCCCCCTGCTTGTGTTCCCTCTCTCGCTGGCTGTCTCTATCTCTGTCGAATAAATTAAAAAAAATAAAAAAAATAAAAAAGAAATGACTTAATAGACAATGGAGAACCAGTAGAGGTATCTGAGCAGGAGAATGTAACAATCTGATTAATCCGACCATACCAAAGGGGATGGGTTGGAGAGAACAGCACCTTGGAGACAGAGGTGTCAAGTAAGATGCTCTTGATCTAGTCTTGGTGAGAAGTAATGAGGTTCTGCAGTAGGATGGAGATGATACAAACAGGAGGAGGATAGTAGTGAGAAATCACTGGATGAAGCATAGTACCCCTCAACTGGAAATCCATGAATCTAATCGGACTTAACTGTCTGTGTGATCTTCGCCAAGTCAATCAACTCCTTGTTCAGTTACATTTTCCTCATCAGTAAAATAAAATACTGTATTAAATATGGATCATCTCTTTCTTTTCAACTATTCAATTTGCAGAGAATAGAGCTGTATCACCAAAGTATTATTTTTAAATGTCACAAAATCTTAATGTCTTATTGCTAATTATTGCTGCATTTCCTGATGCTAAGACTAGTCATTAGCAAAGCTCTTTAAAAGTAAGATTAGAGAATCAACATTAAACTCTAATGTTAGTTAAAGTGCTTGCTTGGGGGAAAAAATATCATTTACTAAGGAGGTCTTTTAATTTAATTAAATCCCAAGCAATTCCTATGATGTAGTTGGGTTTTTTCCACATTTTTCCAACCAGGAGGTATTAAGAAATATACTGAAGGTCACACATCTTGGATTAAAGTAACAAAGTCAGGAATCAAACAGATATGTCTGATTCTAAAACCTATGGTCTTCCCAATACATAACACTACCTCAAAGAAATTGAGACGCTGCTCAAATTTGGATATGTAGTTATCAGTTTGGACGTCTGGATTAACAAGAAAAAAATATGACATATCTGGGATCAAAATAATTATCACCTTAGTTTTTTTTGGGGGGGGTTGTTGTTGCTTTGTTTTAATTATCACCTCAGTTAATATAGAAATAGGAAATCCAATTCTATAAGGTTAACACAACAGGAAAAATGACTATATCCAGATAATTAAAATGTACAAAAAAACTGTGGGCAAAGATGGAGGAAAGAGTAAAGAGCTTGGAAAATGTTGAGGGAAACATAGATAGAAATAAACAGATCATCATCTCATCAGATTTTCAGACCTGAACATATCACTGAGAAAGAAACAGGCTCTGTTCTTCATCATTTCTTTGTTCATCTTGGCTGAAGCAAATTAAGGTCATCCACTGGGGGAATAAATGTGATGTGCTCTGAGGTATTTACCAAATCAGCAGTGGCACAAGTAGTTCTGCTAATGAAAATTATTCCAGCTGTCTGACTCAGACATCAGCTCAGATTTCAACTCCCTGAGGCTATTTGGTTGAAAGGATTTCATAATGATTTTCAAGAGAGCATTTAAAGTTTGTATTTCGCCTCAAGGAAAGAGAGGATGTGTTGTTCTCTGCTTCAAATCAGAAATGTGCTTGACTTGGTAAAGTTTGCATAGCAAGAATACTCACCTATAGTCTCTTAAAAATTATCCCTCATGGCATTTCATTCCTCTTGCCCCATTTCCCAGGAATTGTTGGAAGACCATCTGGCAACTTTTCATTACCTACTTCTGTGGTAGTATATTCTCAATTCTATTCAGAGCTTATTATTCTTTTGCAATATGCTGAGATATATCAGTAAGCCCCTGGTTGTTATTCATTTACTCAGTAAACTTCGCTTGAGAACCTACTATGTGCCAGGCAGTGTGTTTGGTACTATGTAATGGGGAGATAGATAAGTAGATAAATATTTCATTGATGTGCTCATATTATCAACAAAATGAGCAGCCACTATGTTCCTGGTGTTCATGTTAGATGCTGGGGATACAAAGATAAAAATCTGCTCTTCATCAAAAATGTCATACTATCCGGGTAAAGCAAAGATAAAGTCAAAAGAAAAAAATAAGTAAAAATCAGGAGGAAACGAAAAGTAAAAATCAGGAGGAAACAACCACTCAGAAATGATCTGTGTGGAAATGAGATGACTTTGCCCAAGATAAACCTATTCCTGTGGAGATGAGATGAAAGAACATGAAGAAAGCAGTCAGTAAGACTGAAAATGGGCAGGTGAGAGGAGCAGTGCCCCCCCCAAGCTCTACCTAGGGAATTAGCAGCCAAACGATGTCCCCCATCTGGTTAAGGAAACAGGCCAACCAAGGTCATTATGTTCTCCTTTGAGATTTTTCCATGAGCTGCATTAATGCCACAAGATTCGCAGATTGTTTACATGACAATAGAGCCTGGGTATTGAGGGTTGGGGATGGAGGGTAATGGTGGTTAGTAGCTGTGTGTAAAATTATCCTAACATAATTATTCTGCTGAGAAATACCAACTGCTTATTGGACACATCATTTTACCCATTTACTTTTATTCCAACTCAGCACCACTCTTTATGTTTACTAAGCTTTGGGTTTGCATTGACTTCCAATTATTTCACTTGAGTAACACTCTTAATTAGTATAAGCATGAATCCTTTATTCTCCCTGAAACACTGCCAAGTTCAGCTTTTCCCTCAGCAAGGGGAAACTTAATTAACATTTTGTTAATTTCTAGAACTGTTTCAATTTGCCCTTCTCTGGGGTTTCTACCTGCTCAGAGAAGGTAGGAAAATGCTCATAGATAAAGAATACAGTAGATGAGGCATCAAAATTAACATGAAACTAATCCAATTCTCAGGATGATTCAGAAAACCAAGACTGTTTTGGAAATTAATGTGGCAGGTTATATATGAATTATCAACCCATAAATAGGGGAAGGGGAGCCATGAGATAGCCCTGTAATCCTTTTGTTTATCCTGTAGTTCCCACCCCTCTTTAAACTAATCCTGGTCTCTGCTGCCTGAAAGCTAGACCATAGATGAAATGCAAATAGGAACAAAAGAAGTTAATTTTTAGCTTCAAAGCTTATTGAGCTGAGGTCTTGCCATAAGCAATAGATCTGGAAGAGTATTTAACCAGTCTTCTCTTCTATCCCTCCCCCAACCACCAATGAGGAGAGCAAATAAAACTTTTGTGGATTGGAGAGGGGAAAAGGAAAAGAATTAGAAATGATATGAGAATCCTATTCTTTGCCCACCTCAGCCAGGACTTGGAACAGGACCTGAAACAGAGCTCAGTGAGAAGCTCTGTGCCTTGCAGGCCAGTGGCTACAGAGGAGAATGGCAGACTGCATGACAAGGCTGGAAAGAGCCCTGAGGTTCCTCTCAGCCCATGAGTGACACAGCAGAGCATCTAACATTCCATGACCCAGACTCCAAGACAGACACAGAAGTCAGCAGACAGAGAGAAGCAGTGCCCTGGTATAGTCTGAGAGTCTGAAGATTCTGAGACTTCTGATAGATTCTCAAGATTCCCACTCCTGTGTCTGCCCTGTATGCTCCTTCTCCTTGAGTATGGGTAGCACGTGTGAATATGACAAGACTTTACAACTATGATTAGGTGATCTTATATGGCAAGGGTTAGGAGAGTTTGAGGATGTAATTAAGGTGCCTAATCAGCTGACTTGGAGTTAATCAAGTGGGAGATTATCCTGGGTGGGCTGACCTAACTAGGTGAGTCCTTTAAAGGCCCTTCCTTATAGGGAGAGATTGGAAATGAAAGAGAGTCTTCTCTTGGCCTTGAGCAAGCAAACAGCCATGTAGTGAGGAGGGCCTTTTGAGAGCGCCACATGGCAAGCACCTGAGGGTCCACTCTCTAGAAGCTGAGAGTGGCCCTTGGCTGACAGCTAGCAAGGAAATGAGGACCTCAGTCATATAACAGCCAACAGCGTGTGTGAGCTTAGAAGTAGATGCTTCCCCAGAACCTCCAGGTGAGAACACAACCTGGCCGTGTAAGATGCTGAGCAGCAGGCCCAGGTAAACTGTGCCTAGACTTCCGACCCATAGAAATTTTGAGAGAACATGCAACTGTTGTCTTATACCATTAGGTCTATGGTCATTTGTTATGCAACAAGAGAAAACTAATTCACGCAGCCAGGAATGAGAGGATGCAGGATTGGACCTGAGGTGAAGGACTGGATGGGTAAAGGGTAACAAGTCTGTGGATGCCAGCATGGATGGGGACACTGAAGGCACAGCAAGACAAGCACTTTCTCAAGAGACAGCAACAAAAACCTGAACACATTTGGCTGAGGCACAGAAATCTCGCACTTATTTGCAAAGGCACTTGCATCTCTCCCCAAGCCAAGTTTAGCAGCAATGTTAGAGGCAAAAAAAAGCTGTGGAGGGAGGTGTTGCAAGTCCTATATTTCACTGAGTTAAAACCTGAAAGGTATAAGAAAAATGCTAAAAGTGTCTAAGTTTATTTCTAAATGCCTGGATTAAGATTTCTGGCTCAGGGGGTGCCTGGGTGGCCCAGTCGGTTAAGCGTCTGCCTTCGACTCAGGTCATGATCCCAGGATCCTGGGATTGAGTTGCACCTGGAGCTCTCTGCTCAGCAGGGAGTCTGCTTCTCCCTCTGCCTCTGTCTGCTGCTCTGCCTGCTTGTTCTCTCTCTCCCTCCCTATCTTTCTCTCTGTGTTAAATAAATAAATAAATCTTTAAAAAAAGAAAAAAAGATTTCTGGCTCAGGCTAGAAATTTTTGAGTATGGGGGGAGGGAGAAGTTTCATTTTACACAGTCTAGTTTGTGGCATGTGATGCCGCCTTCCACCGCCACCATCTTCTAGCTGAGTTTTGCATCAATAAGCAAGGCCATCCTAGGGAAACACAGAGGCAAGGGTAAAAATAATCTCTTCTCTCCAATACCGTTAACCTAAGGAAACCAGTTTAAAATGAACATCAAGGGCGGCCTTAAAAAGTTGTCTCAGAGACTTCCATGGTAAAATGGTAGAAAAAAGCAAGAACACAGACCCCTGCCCACACTTCAAACCTAACAAAATGAACACCAGATACATGTTAAAAACCAGCAGCACTCAAAGGAGAGAACATAGCTTCAAGGCAGCATTTGACATAGGAACTAGACAAAGAGAAAGAGAAGATTCCAGGAATGGAGGTATGTCTCCTCCCTCTGCATGCTCCCCCACCCCCATCCAGAGCCCACCCACACTCCTCAAGCAATCCATAGGACAAAAGGCGAGGTCACCAAGTCCTGTGAAAAGTTCACCAATTTCTTCAATGAGGAAAGAACTAAATGGAGAAGGAAAATAGCCACCAAGAAAATACCCAGGAGACCCCTTAACAAGAGAATCTTCTTCACTATACACTCACCATTTTATTCTTTCAAGCCAAAGGAAAGCAAGCAAATGAGGATTCTACCCAAAATGCATAAATAACATCAAAAAAAAAAAAAGCTGTAAGTAAGATAAACCAATAGAAAAATGGGTAAAATTCACAAATGTCTCAAGAGAGAAAACAAAAATTATAAGAATGTAAAAAGATGCTCAAACTCATTAGCAATCAGCAAAATGCATTAACATCACAATGATATCTTATTTAGAGCCAATAAATTGGCTGGCAAGGGGTGCATGGGTGGTTCAGTCGGCTAAGTGGCCAACTCTTGGTTTTGGCTCAGGTCATGATCTCGGGGTCCTGGGATCAAGCCCCAAGTGGGGCTCCCTGCTCAGCAGAGAGTCTTCTTCTCCCTCTGCCCCTCCCCCCTGCTTGTGCTCTCTCTCTCAAATAAATAAATAAAATCTTTTAAAATAAATAAATGAATTTAATGCATGGCAACAACAAGCATGGATAAAGATGTGAAGGAATGAAGGGGTGCCTGGGTGGTTCATTGATTAGGCATCCAACTTTGGCTCAGGACCTGAAAATGAGCCCTGCCAGGCTCCCCGCTCCAGAGGGAGTCTGCTTTTCCCTCTCTCTCCCTCTCTTTCTGCCCCTCCCTCAGCTCCTGCTGGAGTGCACACGTTGTGTGCAAAATGGGTAAAAGGACTCAAAAGGTACAAACTTCCATTTATAAAATAAATAAGTACTGTGAATATAACATACAGCATGGTGAGTATACTTAGATTAAAAGGAAAAAAAGGACCTTGCAGGAGGTCCTAGCTTTGATGTATTTCACACTTCCCTTCGTTGCTCATGACCAGTAAATGCAGGGGAACACCAAGTGTCTATGTTAAACAAAGACATGTTATGGAGTCTCTGGAAAACCCCAATAAAAGAATCACAGCAAAGACCCCTAGGGTCCTCCACTGCTGATAAACTACTCACCTTTTAAGAAACCACTCCCAGCTTGCTACTGGGCCCAGCTGAGACTAAATGCTTCTGCAAGATTCCAGCTGCCCTTCATGAACCAGGTGCTATTTGATCCACTGTTTCAGCGATCTACTGCTATGTAACAAATCACCCTGAAACACAGTGTCTTCAAGCAACAAGCCAGATAACAGAGTGCTCTATGCAACAATCAGAAAGGAAAACTACACTCAAACGCTGACTTTTAAATACCCTCATGATTTTTAAATTATATTCATAGATTTTAATAATTTAACCAATGAGTACCTTCTGCCTCACAGTGCAAATAATTTCCAGAATCTTATGGACTTACTTATGTATATGAACTGTAGGAATGGGGAACGATAGGAACTATAGTAATAAACTGTAATAAGAACTAAAGTCTTTACTATATAAATCCTCACATTCCCAGAATTATGATACCCGAGAAAATTTTGGAACATGGTTATACTGTAATCATAATGTAAGTGCAAGGCAGTGTTACTGCTTATTCTCCAGTGAATCCTTATTAGGAAATCAACCCGACAAACCCTGGCTGCAGTGAAAGATGGCAAATACATCTAGTCTCTCCAGCATTACTCTCTCAGCTGCATCTTCCCCCAGATAATCACAGAGATGGATCTCCTGAGAGTGCATTTTAAAGAAAAGGAGATAAATGGAATGACAATAACCAGACCTGAACAAATGACAGATCTCCTGGCTCCCACAGATGAGCTATATACCGTCCTATATATATATCAATATCTGGAGGCACATTCATGCTACATCTGTACAGCCAGACATTGCCAGACAACAGAATAAACCAATTTATACAGCTTCTGAGCCCCCAACTACTACCGCCAGAAAGAAAGAAAGAAAGAAAGAAAGAAAGAAAGAAAGAAAGAAAGAAAGAAAGAAAGAAAGAAAGAGAGTCTTTGGTGAGATTTCCATTTAAGATTTAGAATACTTAGCCAGTTTTCAAAAATGTCCCCAAACACAGCAGCCCCCTAAATTTCCAGGGTAAAAAGTAAATAGTTCACTGACATTTCTCTCATCCCATAAAATCAGCAGAAATTTTTATTAGTCTGTAGGTAACTCTTATCCATCTCTAGACTACATCCAACAGAAGTTACATACCCATTTAAACCATTTCTACTTCAAGCTGATGAAAACAAGCTCAAGGTTTCAGT
Source organism: Ailuropoda melanoleuca (assembly GCF_002007445.2). Lineage (NCBI taxonomy): Eukaryota > Metazoa > Chordata > Mammalia > Carnivora > Ursidae > Ailuropoda > Ailuropoda melanoleuca. The sequence continues at coordinate 50,083,798 of NC_048219.1, read as the reverse complement.
CCCCTGGTGGATCAGGCAGTCTCTCTGTTCTCTGAGCAGTGTTGGACCCTCCAGGGAGCATCCTACAAGTACTATCAGAACTTATCTCATTGCCTTGCTTGCTTGGCTCCTCGCATGGCTCCTTTAAGGACCAGACACACAGCAATTCAGAGCCTATTCTTCACTATTTGACCCACAATTTACCCTCCTATTCTTATTACTAATTGTTAAACTGATTTCATTCTTGGCTCAGGTGTGTGTTTCTGAAATGTTTTGTCTCCCAGCTCTCTCCCAGAAATAAGGAATGGTCCTCTCCCCTTCAAAATCTCAGATCCTGCACCCTTTTCCTGCTTAGCATCATGATAACAGCACTTTCCACACTGTAATGTATTTGTGGGGCTCCCCTTCTACATCATAAGACCCTGGGCACCACGCTCTGTTCATTTTGGTGAACTCAGTGCTAGCATAGGGCCTGACATATGACAGTTTCTCAGTCAAGGTTTTTTGAATGGATAACCTGACTTTTTTTTTTTAAGATTTTATTTATTTATTTGACAGAAAGAGAGAGACAGCCAGAGAGAGAGGGAACACAAGCAGGGGGAGTGGGAGAGGAAGAAGCAGGCTCCCAGCGAAGAAGCCTGATGTGGGGCTGGATCCCATAACTCCGGGATCGCACCCTGAGCCGAAAGCAGACGCTTAAAGACTGAGCCACCCAGGTGCCCCCTGACTTCTTGACTATAGCCCTGGATTGCACTATTGAATTTAGCTTCCAACCACACTTTCTTCCCCAAGGTTAGAACCTTTTACTTAAATGCTGGCCTAGACTTCCCTTAGTTGCCCACCCCAGTTGCAGAGCCTTCGGATCAAGATAGTGTGACATTCTGCTGCTCCCTCTAGCCACAGCCAGCCTTGTGCTACCCAGAAATCCTTCCTTTTATCTCAAGAGAATTAAATGCATCGTTGGACACAAATGGACTGGGGAGAAGAACACAGATGAACCAGTGAAAATCTATCTGAGCTCTTTGAAATACAATTCTAAGAGGGGCCATCTGATCTGCCAAAGACCACATACACAGTTGAGCACCTACCAAGTGACGAGAACTAGGCGATGCTTTAACACACATCCCATTTAACCCTGTTCTATGGGTTCTGTGAAGAAGAATTATCTCCATTCTACAAATAAGAAAAGTAAGATTTGACCAATTAACCAATTAACCAAATTAATTAACCAATTTAACCAATTAACCAAAGATAATAGCTCAGTAAATAGCGGGGCTGGGATTCAAACCCATGTCTGTCCACCCATGTCTGTTTCCACTATACCACTAAGCCATAATTCAGAGGTCATAAAAACTGGGCTTTACCATGTATACCTAATACTCTTGAAACAATGGAAAACATATCTTCAAAACAGAAGACACTAAGAAAAGAGTAAGACTTGGTAAGTAAGGGGGAAAATCCTTTGGTCAAAGGAATTTGATGACAGTTAAGATAGGCGTAGCAATGCAAAACACTCGAACTCTGGATGGATTAGATTAATGCTGGTACAACATGTTAATGAATCATAGTAAGATTTAAAATAATTAGGAAAATCAGACTGGCCTTCATAAATAAGAACCCCTGATTCTTTTCAAAACCTAATACTATATGAACAAAAGAACACTACGTAAGAACTAAGTTAATTATAAAATTGTAATCGCTTTTCCCACTCTGCTTTTTCAAGCACACAAACTGTCTCATTAGTCAGGAATATTAAATAACCCAGGCCAGAAGTGACCAGCACACAAATAACTGTGCAACACAAAATGTTCTCCTACAATCAGATGACTGAGCAAGATTAATCAGAGAAAGCATTTTCACTTTCAGATAATCTTTGAATACTTACCTAAAGTATTTAACTATTTCCTTGATCAAGTGACAGCAGTAAATGAGAGGGGAAAAAATGATGTTTTAGAAAGACCCAGAGTTTTAATATATAAATCCGGGCTCCCTAATGTAGTCTCAAGTCACCTCTGATTTGCCTCCTCTCCCCAATATCACTTCCCCCCACTATCTGACTGCCTTGATTTATTACCAGCATTTAAAAAAAAAAAGGAAAAGCCCACAAATCCACTTACTCAAGCATTCCAGTCGCACTGACCTTCCTTTGGTCCCTCAAATGTGCCGGCTCTTCGCCTCCATCTGCCTCAGTTTCCCCAACAGCTTCCTCACTAGGCTGCCTCCTCATTCTCCGGGTCGCAGCCTAAGAGTGTTACCTTCTTGGCAAGGCCTTTCCTGTACCACTGAACGTGATGCCATCTCCTGCACTATTCTGTCTTGCCCTACCCATCTCCCTTCCAAGCACTGGCCACTCTTCAGAAAGATGCGTTCCTGGGTGAGATTACTTAAGACTCTCCTACAATAAAGCCATGAGAATAGGAACCTTGCTATTTTGTTCACCACTGTTTATCCAAGATCTGCATAGGGTCCAGCAGCAGCTTCTAGCAGGAATGAGAAAATATTTGCCAAGAAGCGGATATGCAAGTGTCAAATTAAGGGGAATCATTTGGGCTAGAGATTTCAACGTAGGAGTCATTGGCTTACTGATGGTATCTGGAGCCATGAGGCTTACATTACAGAATGTTCCTGAAATGTGTGTAAAATATTTGTCTTCATAAATTGCCTATTTTAAGGGCAGCTGGAGAACTTGGTATTTTCAAGGCCGTTGTGAATCATTTTGTAAAGAAAATTACACTACATTTTATCTTTTCAGTAAATCTCTTGGTCCGTGTTGGAATTACTTTTCGCCAAGTGCAGTTGTATCAGGTGAATAACGTTATACCTAAACCCCCCAAAAATATTTGCTAAGTGAATCAAAATACATAATATCCCTATGTCTCTTATCAAGTGAGTCCTCTATGAAAAAAACACTATCCCCAAATACATCTTTTCCATTACATAGCGACTGGCTCTAAACAAGCGATCCCTTCCAGTCCTGCACCAATTAAGGTGGTTTTTATTTAAATCAAATATTTTCAGAAGTCTTACTTCATTTTTCCACCCATATAAATTATCATTTGCTAAAACCTTAATAATTCTGATAATAATAACTGACTTGAATCCATATGTGACTTTTTAAAGCAGTACTTTACATATTCTGAAGCTATGGCTTGATGTGTTTTTAAGGTTTTATCTGTCAGAGAGAGAGAGCATGCGCACAAGTGGGGGGAGAGGCAGGCAGCCTGACATGGGACTCAATCCCAGGACCCTGGGATCATGACCTCAGCTGAAGGCAGACACTTAACTAGCTGAGCCACCCAGGCACCCGCCTGACATGTTTTTAAAATTATTTTTGCAGCTATATCAGAAAACTTAATGCCTATACATGTTTGATTCTTTCTTTTCCAAAGCCACCTTCTTCAAAGGAAACTATTTATTGTTTAGGTTGTACAACCATATCTGCCATTTTAGAACTATCTGATTCTGTCACAAGAGGATTTCATTAAACTGTTACCCTTCATCCTCTCTAATCAATCTACCACCATCTCCTGAGGTTTTGCTTCCAAAATATCTCTTGAATCCATTCACTCTTCTCCATCTCTACCATTTCCACCATGGCACCTCCTCTTCTGGCTGGGGAGTACTGCAGGTGCTCCCTGCTGGCCTACCTACCTCCACACTGGCCCCTCAATCCACTTCCCATAGCCAGGAGGTTCTTGCCAGGCTCTGCTCTTTCTGGCCCTACCGTGCCATGCCAGTCTGCTTCTCACACCCACTCTCCCTACTGTCCAAGCACGGTGGCCTCAGACTCACCCAGACACTGCCTGCTCCCTCCCTCATAGGCCCTTCACCTATGCTGTTCCCTCGACTAGTACATTCTTCTTCACCTCTTTGTGTAACTCCTCCTGTCCTCCAGATTTCAGTTCAAACTTCACTACCTCAGGGAAGGTTCCCTGGTCAACGAACTCGGTCAAATCCCTGTGATGCCTACCTGCGGAGGACCATGAACCTCTACTCCAGAGCCCTCTTTACAGTTGTACGAGTAAGTTCCTGTCTCTACCTTTAACAAGGCTGTAAGCCCATGAGACAGGGCTTGCATTTGTTTACTTTCCTTCCCCCAGCAATTAGCCCCTCCTTAAAATATTTTTTGTGGGATCTATTACTCCCATTTTAAAAAAAGGAAACAGAGGCTCAAAGAGGTTACATTGTTGTCCAGTGCTATACTGTTCCTAACTGATAAACCTAAAATTTCAAACCCAGGTTCACATAAAAGGCAAAATGGCATGAATAATATGATTGCATCTTGTTAGGAAAACAGACAAAGTGGTCCAGAAGTGGAAGATAATAGCAAATACAAGAAAAATTATGTTAAGGTGGTAAGACTGTAAGGCGCTTTTTGTTGTCGGCTGTTGGGTATTTGTGGGGTTTTTTTTACTTTTTTTGAAATTAAAAAAAATTTATCATTCTAAGAGTTTAATGGCCTTTCAGAGCCACTTTTTTCCACCTATGAACCAAGCCATCCACTTAGCAACCACTCCTGCTACATATCAGGTGCTCCCCCACTCTGCTTAAGCCTAGCATGGACCACTGCTGGATCCCAGGCCTTCTAGACCCCTTTCAGTGGGTCTCAGGACAGAGATGACTGACTGTGGGGCAGGCCATATATCCTTTTATGGCCCTATCACTGGATTCTCCACTGTACTAATATTAGACTTTATTAGCAGGTTAGCTATAGCCAAAGGAAATTATAATGTGGAAGACAAATGTTTTTAACCATATGGTAAATAAGACTGCCATTAAAATCTAAAGGTAAAGCATAAAAGTTAAAACTCTTCACAGTGCTGTCCCATTGGTCACATCTTAGTTTCTAATCTTGCTCCCTTGTCTTCAACAAACCTCCCAGACTGGGACTCTCCAACTCCTTTTGGATGACCTCACCCTCTACCCATTAAGAATTGATCTTGTTCTCACCATCTTTTTAAGACCATACTCTAGCAGTTGTATTTGTATGGGGTCCTCCCTGTTCTGTTCCCTCTTATCCTTCCACAAAATGCCCATTCCAGAATGTCCCATTCCACCAACTCCTGAAAAAGCATGACTCCTCCCAGGCTCCCCCCAAGACACAGAACAAGGAGTTTCAATAATCACAGTGCCCCCACCCACCCAACCCCATTAACAACAGTGATGTTGTGCAAATAGCTAAACAATAAGAGAAAATGCAAAAAAAAAAAAAAAAAATCGGTCTTGTTCTAGGAGACATCCTCCAGTTCTCTGTCCACCCCAGCTCTGAGTAAACTGTAAGATAATCACTCAACAGAATATTTCCCTAAATCTGAGTTATTCAAACTGGAATATCATCACTGCAGACTACTTTACAGCCATTCAGGGTAGGTTTTGGCAGCTCATGCCTGGCTTTTGGGAGTCTTCCCACCACTGTGAGAGGCAATTGTGCCTTCTTATACTTCCTGATCAACCCGTGGTTAATTACTAGCTCAAAAACATAAATATTTACCTCCCAATGACAAATACTAAGTGTCAGAGTAAATATAGCCCAAATCTAGACAAAAGAGGTCTATTGGTTTTCCCATGCATATAATCTGTTCCTCTGTGTGTCCACAATAAAGACAGCAACTTGAGTTATTGTAAAGAATTCTCCCTGTCATCCTCTTACTTTCATTCTATTCCCTGGGGCTTACAAATGAATAAGAAACAAAAGCCATTAAAAAGCATCTACCTCTTGTTGGTACTCTTTAGCTAAACAAATCTCCAGATGAAACCATGAAATTAAAATGTTTTAATTTAATTTATGGATCAAGTTTTTGAGACAGGTACTCTCCAGCAATCTGTCAGTTTATATTTCAACTGAATATATAGAATCCTAGGTTGGCATCGATTAAGTTATCTTCCACTTCCTTCTTTAACCTATTAATGCTGATGAGAAATCACTCTCAGTCTAATTGTCTTTAATAAGTACTCTGTTTCTTCTCTCTGGAAGCCTTTAAGATTTTTCTCTGTCCTTGATGTACAGGTGCTCCACAATGCTTCTAGATAGAAATTTGGCTTTATTTATCTTGATCAAGACTGATAGTCTCCTTTAATCTGAAAATTCATTCTTTTTTCAATTCTAAAAATTATTAGCAACTTCTTTTTACATTTTGCCTCTTTCTCATTTTCTCTATCCTGTTCTTGATCTTATTAGATATATATAGGAAATTTTCAGTCTAACTTCTCTCAGATTTCCTCTCTGTATGCTATATTGAGTGATTTTCTCAAATCTATCTTCCAAATTACTGTTATATTCAACTATGTCTAACCTACTATTTAATCTATTTTTTCATTCCAATGTCTCATATTTCCAAAAGTTCTACTTAGTTCTTTTTCTAATCTCCCGGCTCATTTTTCATATTCTCTTGTTCTTCTATCAGCTTTGTTCCTTGTTTCTTCTGCTTAAAAATGTTAAATATATTAAGTATAAAGTCTATTTTAGATAATTCTATTGACTCCAGTTCTTGTAGCATTAATTCTCTTATTAGTTGTATCTGCTGGCTCCCCTCATGGGTGATTCCTTTTCTTGTGGGATTTGCCATTTCTTTTATCTTCAACAGGGTTGTTTCTGTGGGAGTCCGATGTATGATTTCTGGTCATCTCTAGAAAACAATTTCCCATTTGTCTCTGCTGAAATTCAGTTTTTAAATCAGTGTTTATGTTAATTTTTCAACTTGGCACCCACAAGAATGATAAATCAGGATGCTACTCCCAGCTTTTCTGGGCTGGTGAGCCCCATTTGTCTAGTCCCCATTCAATGGGTTGAGCACAGTTCTACAAGGCTTCTGGCTCCATGCAGTGGTCTCAGTTCCAGTTCCCTATCTTGTACAGTCCTGAGACCTCATCTCCTGACTTCGCATGAGTGTTAAAACTCCGGTCCCTTGCCCAAAATGACTTAATCTGGATCTACCACTCCCAAGTTCTTCAGCTTAGCTATGTACCCCCTTGCCACTCTAGCTTTGCATTTCCTCTACATTTCTTGCCCTGAAGATTTCCATTTTTTTAAGCCTGGCTCCGTTTTTTAATTTAATTATTTTAATTTATATTATATTTCCATTTTTCAGAGTGAAATGCTTTTTCCTCACCTTCAGCATACTGTATTAGCCAAAAATTTTTCCATAATCTCTGTTTATGTGGAAAGACAGTGTGAGGATTAACCATTCTCAAAAAATAAACATTCCCTACAGTTGGAATTAAATTTTGTGGAGAAAGAAAGAGGCAGGACCTATCCCTGAGTGAGTAGGTCCCAAAGCTCAGGTTGAATATGTTATATCCCAAACCTATGTAACCCTGAACATAAATGAAATACTTTGTCCTTCATCACAGTCCAGCATAACCCGGGGCTGCCAACCTAGACCCTCCTAGTTGTCAAAGCAGTAAATATCCCAATGACTGCAACATATCCAGGACTATTAAAATTGCTTTCAAAATGCAGGAAAAGGTGGGGGCAGCACCTAGGAGGCTCAGTCAATTGAGCATCCAACTCTTGATCTCGGCTCAGGTCTTGATCTCATGGTCATGAGTTCAAGCCCCATGTTGGACTCCATGCTGGGTGTGGAGACTACGGAAGGAAGGAAGGAAGGAAGGAAGGAAGGAAGGAAGGAAGGAAGGAAGGAAGGAAGGAAGGAAGGAGAAAGGAAAGGAAAGGAAAGGAAAGGAAAGGAAAGGAAAGGAAAGGAAAGGAAAGGAAAGGAAAGGAAAGGAAAGGAAAAGGAAAGGAAAGGAAAGGAAAGGAAAGGAAAGGAAAGGAAAGGAAAGGAAAGGAAAGGAAAGGAAAGGAAAGGAAAAAAAATGCTGGGGATTTTTACTATCCTTTGTCCTGAAGAATTTAGTCATAAAAACAGAAGCCACACTAGATTTTTGAGTAAGAAAAAGTATAATATAGGGAAATAGAGGTTTTTACTACTGTTGGAAAGCTGGGGATCAAAGGTCAAGAATGTCAAGTCTGGACATCTCCAAGTGCAGGGAGTTCAGACACCGGCAGCAACAAAATAGGCAAACTTCAGAAAGTTGCTATTGCTGCTGAGAGTCATCACCAATAATCCCACGACAATATTCAACCACCATGAGCAAAACTCACACCTGCCAACTGCTAATGACTGTATGCCTGCTACAAAATAATGGCTTCTCTCCTTCCATCTTCTAATTCTCAGTGGAGATGGGCTATAAGCACCTAAGGAAGCTACAGCAACCGATTGACCATGCTGAGACAAACAAAAGAGAGAAGAATGGTTTGGGATGGAGATGGTACAAAATGTGTAAGAGAGGGGGCTGCAATACTAACTATAGCAATAGTGACACTAGCCTTCACACTAGAAAACATCGTATGGAAACTTAATGCATGAAACAAAAAGCACAAGTCAACTGTTTTTTCACAGATCTTTTCATGTGCATATAATGTGGTATCAAAGAACTACGATAGAGACAAACCTAGAAAAGAAAGATGAAAAAGGAAAATACTTTGACAACAACAATGATGATAACTAACATCTACTGGAGACTCATTCTGCACCAGACTGCGTGCTTAGTGCTTTACAAATAATAGGAGTTAATTTGGGTCAAGAGTATGAATGCTAAGAAAATATTTAAATGGATAACATTACTCAATGCCCAGTTTTTTTTTCACATAACAAAAATTAACCATAATTTATTGACAGCGACCAATACCTAGGCTATATTCAAATTCCTCTGAAAATCTAAAAATGTATTTTTTTATTATTAAAAACCAGGATTTGAAAAGATTCTATTCATTTCATTAGGCAGTTATGTCCCTTAAGTCTTTTCAGTCTTTCTTTCTTTGTTTCTCCCCATGCCATTGACTTTTTGAGGAAATGAGATCAGTTTGTAAAATATCCCACTTTCTGGATTTGAATAATGGATTCCACAGGGTCATTTTTTTTCCTGTTTCTTTCTTTTTTAATTTAAATTCAAGTTAGTTAACATACAGTATAGTATAGGTTTCAGGAGAATTTAATGATTCATCACTTACATATAATACCCAGGGCTCATCACAAGTACCCTCCTTAATTCCCATCACCCATTTACCCCAAGCCTCCATCCAGTATCCCTCAGTTTGTTTCTGTAGTTAAGAACCTCTCATGGTTTGCCTCCCTGTTTTTCTTTAAGATCTTATTTATCTATTTATTTTAAGAGAGAGAGAGAGAGAAGTGCACACGTGTGCATGCAGGCGGAGGAGCAGAGGTGGAGGGAGAGGAAGGGGGAAGAATCCCAAGCAAGTTCCATGTTGAGCAGGGAGCCAGACTCAGGGCTTGACCTCTGACCCTGAGATTATGATCTGAGCTTAAACCAAAAGTTGGAGGCTTAACTGACTGAGCCACGAAGGTGCCCCTGCCTCCCTCTCTGTTTTTATCTCATTTTATTTTTCCTTCCCTTCCACTATGTTCATCTGTTTTGCTTCTTAAATTCCACATATGTGTGAAATCATGATATTTGTCTTTCTCTGACTTATTTTGCTTAGCATAATACACTGTAGTTCCATCCATATTGTTGCATATGGCAAGATTTCATTCTTTTTGATGGCTGAGTAACATCCCATTGTATATATAAACACATCATTATCCATTCATCAATCGATGAACATTTGGGCTCTTTCCATAATTTGGCTATTATTGATAGTCCTGCTATAAAAATTGGGATGCAGGTGCCCCTTTGAATCAGCATTTTTGTATCCTTTGGATAAATACCTAGTAGTGCAATTGCTAGGTCATAGGGCAGTTCTATTTTTAACTTTTTGAGAAACCTCCATACTGTTTTCCAGAGTGGCTGCACCAATTTGCATTCCCACCAACAGTGCAAGAGGGTTCCCCTTTCTCCACATTCTTGCCAACATCTGTTGTTTCCTGAGTTGTTAATCTTAGCCATTCTGACAGGTGTGAGGTGATATCTTGTGGTTTTGATTTGCATTTCCCTGATGATGAGTGATGTTGAACATTTTTTCATGTGTCTGTTAGCCATTTGTGTGTCTTCTTTGAAGAAATGTCTGTTCATGTCTTCTGCCCATTTCTTAACTGTATTATTTATTTTTTGGGTGTTGATTTTGATGAGTTCTTTATAGATTGTGGATACTAGCCCTTTATCTGATACTCCAGCTCCAAATATCTTCTCCCATTCCGTCAGTTACCTTTTAGTTTTGTTGATTGTTACCTTCATTATGCAGCTTTTTATCTTGATGAGGTCCCAATAGTTCATTTTTGCTTTTGTTTCCCTTGCCTCCAGAGACGTGTTAGTAAGAAGTTGCTGCAGCCAAGGTAAAAGAGGTTGCTGCCTGTGTTCTCCTCTACGATTTTGATGGTTTCCTGTCTTACATTTATGTCTTTCATCCATTTTGAATTTATTTTCGTGTATGGCACAAAAAGGTGGTCCAATTCATTCTTCTGCATGTCGCTGTCCAATTTTCCCAACACCATTTGTTGAAGAGAATGTCTTTTTCCATTGGCTATCTTTCCCTGCTTTGTCAAAGATTAGTTGACCACAGGGTTGAGGGCCCATTTCTGGATTCTCTGTTCTGTTCTATTGATCTTTGTTTCTGTTTTTGTGCCAGTACCATACTGTCTTGATGATTACAGCTTTGCGATACAGCTTGAAGTCTGGGATTGTGATGCCTCCTGGTTTGCTTTTCTTTTTCAACATTACTTTGGCTATTTAGGATCTTTTCTGGTTCCATACAAATTTTAGGATTGCTTGTTCTAGTTCTGTGAAAAATGCTGGTGTTATTTTGAATGTAATGCCCACAGTTCTTACTTGTCAAAGCATTATTTTAATTCTCTTTTAGGCTGTGCCTGAGGGGATTAGAATCAGAAGCTATTCATGTCTACTAAGAACAAATTTAGGCCATGGTTTATCCCACACATTGTTGTCACAATTTGTTAGGTGGAGATGGAAGCCCACAAGCCTATCACTTAGAAACTACAAAATAAATAAATAAATAAATAAATAAATAAATAAATAAATAAATAAATAAATACAGACATTTCTGGAGGAAAAAAAAAAGAAAGAAAGAAACTACAAATCAGCAGAGAATACCACTCTACAAGGACAGGAGGATCACAACAATTTGACAGTTCTGCAAAGACACAGTCCAGCACACTTTGGATAAGTGCTTCAGAGCTAAAGTCGTCTCAAAAATCTCCCTCTAAATGCCCTAACCCTTAGTTTCTTTTAGATGGTGGAGCAGTCCCAAAATAACCATCTTCCAAGGTGAAATTTATAGTATAAACAGTCATGAAAAACAAGAATGGCATATAATTATAAGAATAGCTGAGGACAACAAGAAGGACTTTGTTGAGCTTTGTTCATGGCAGGAAAAACAGTAATAGGACCTCTTGGGGACAGAGAGTATACGTTTATTCATTTCATAGATATGAGAATAGATATTAAGTACCAGGCATTACAATAGATGATGAAAATGCAGTGATAATGAGACACTGTCTCTGTTCACAAGGGGCTTACACTCTAGTTTGGTAGGAAGGCATAAGATGTGACAAAGGTAAACTGAATTATTTGTCTACTGTTTTCTTTCTATAAAATAAAAACAGGCTTTGTTCTGCATAGGGCCTGTCATGTCTAATAGCTCTCCTGGGATAAATTCTCCAGCATGACATTGCAGATGGTGCAATCACAGTTAGTCTTGTTTTGCATCACAGAACCTGTTCAACAATGTCCAGGTAGTTCAGTCAGGGCATTTAACACAAAAGTAGCTCATCTGTAAACTATCTGCAAAAACTGAAGCTAAAAAGATGCATACAGAAAGACAAGAGGAAGGATTAGTAAATCATAGCTTCAAGGAAACTGAAACAAATAAGCAAAAGCAATGAGTAAATATACATCTAGCACAGAAAGAAAGGAAGCCAGATCAGTAAGAGAAGAAGATCCAGGAAGATACAACTAAGAACTTTAACTTCTGGTCAAGATGAAGTAACAGGACCAGATTTACCCTCCCGTCTGAAACAACCAAAACCCAGACAAATAATATTAAACAATGGTTTTCAAGATACTGGACATCAGGCAATGAGGGATACTGACCCCTAAAAGATGGGAAACAAGGTGAGCCCAACAACTGTCCCAGCTTCATGCCTCAAGAGCATTTCCAGAAACTCAGGGATGGGAAACCCAAGTGAAGCCTGGAGGACTCCGTGAGGTGATGAGACAGAGCTGGGAGCAGAGGCAGGCCAAGTCAGCAAGACCTCACAAAAGACAGTACCAGAGAAAGAGAGCTAAACAGATTGATAATTCTGGACATCTAAAGAGAGTTCTCCTCAAATATTTAGCTGAGTACTGATCACAGCATGTGTGTGAGGAAACTACCTAAACCTGAAAAAAGACACACTAGAAAAAAGGTAATTGTTAGGGTACTCCAAAGAAACAGAACCAACAGGACATGAACATATAGAGTGGGAGATTTATTTTAAGGAATTGACTCACGCAGCTGTAGAAGCTTGGTAAATCTAAAATATTCAGGGTAGGCCAGCAAGCTGGAGAACCAGGGAAGAGTTGCAGTTTGAGTCCCAAGGAAAACTTCTGGCAGAATCCTTGTTCCAGAAGTCAGTCTTTGTTTTATCAAGGCCTTCAGCTGACTAGGTGTGGCTCATCCACATTATGGAGGGCAATTTGCTTTACTGAAAGTCTACTAATTGAAATGTTAACCTCATTTAAAATCCAAGTTCACAGAAACATTCATAATAATCTTTGACCAAACATCTGAGCACCAAGGCCCAGCCAAGTTGACACATAAAATTAGTCATCACAGTAACAATACCTGGTGCTTGCACCTGTCCAGGAATAGTGCCTCTTTCCACCAGCCACACTTAAAAGCAAAAAACAAACAAACAAACAAACAAACACTTCATAATTCATTGGGCATCAGGTAGAGCACTCAGAAGGGTCTTGCCTCAGTAGTGGGAAAAGTGTAGCCCTAGACTGAACTCTGCTCTCTTCCTATCTAACAAAAATTAAAAGCAAGACCCACAAGGATCAAAGTAGTTCCAAGAAACATAACTGCAGAACAAACAGAAAAACAAAACAAAGTTCAAGAATATTTACAGTTCAAGAATATTTACTTATGCGCCTGGGTGGCTCAGTCGGTTAAGTGTCTGCCTTTGGCTCAGGTCATGATCCCAGGGTCCTGGGATCGAGCCCCGCATCGGGCTCCCTGCTCAGCAGGGAGTCTGCTTCTCCCCTTCCCTCTGCCTGCCACTCCCCCTCCTTATGCGCTCTCTCTCTCTGTCAAATAAATAAATAAATAAAATCTCTTAAAAAAAAAAAAAAAGAATATTTACAGGAATCAAAAATATCTCACATCCAAGAAGTTAAAACTCAATGTTTGGGGGGGTGCCTGGGTGGCTCAGTTGTTAAGCATCTGCCTGTGGCTCAGGGCGTGATCCCGGTGTTCTGGGATCGAGCCCCGCATCAGGCTCCTCCTCTGGGAGCCTGCTTCTTCCTCTCCCACTCCCCCTGCTTGTGTTCCCTCTCTTGCTGGCTGTCTCTCTCTTTGTCAAAAAAATAAATAAAAACTTAAAAAAAAAAACAACTCAATGTTTGGCATCCAATCAATAATTACCTGGTATGCAAAATAAAGTAAGAAAATATATTGCTGGCTGTCTCTCTCTTTGTCAAAAAAATAAATAAAAACTTAAAAAAAAAACAACTCAATGTTTGGCATCCAATCAATAATTACCTGGTATGCAAAATAAAGTAAGAAAATATAGCCTATGAAAAGGAGAAAAAATAATCAAAACTGATATAGAATTGACACATATAATAAAATTAGTAAACGAATACATTTCAAAAGTTCTTATAACTATATACCATATGTTGAAAACTTAAAATAGAGATATTTTTTTGAAGATGCAAATTGAACTCTAGAGATGTAAACTACAATGTCTGAGAAGAAAAATACACTGGATGAGATTAATAGCAGATTATACATTCCAAAAGAAAAAATAAGTAAACTTGAAGTTTCAATTAAAAACATAAGACCCAATTACATGCTGCCTACTAGAAACTCTCTTTAAACATAAAGACATAGATAAGTTAAAAGTAAAAGGATGAGATAAAATACACAATGTTAACACTAATCAGAAGCAAGTATCACTGGCTGGATTAACATCAAATGAAGTAGAATTCAGGACAAAAAATACTACCAGGGACAGAGAGTGTCATTTCATAATGATAAACGGTTCAGTTTCTCAAAGGATATAATAATCATAAAAGCTTATGCACCTAACAAGGTAACATAATTCATGAAACAAAACCAATAGAACTGCAAGGAGAAATAAACAAATCCACAAATATAGTCAAAGATTCCAATATCCCTCTCTCAATAATTGATAAAGAAAGTAGACAGAAAAATCAGTAACAATATGGAAGACTTAACATTATCGTTGTGGTTGAATTGTATCCACCAAAAAGATATGTTCAGGCCATAACCCATGGTACCTGTGAATGTGATCTTATTTGGAAATAAGGTCTTTACAGATGTAAACAAGTTAAGGTAAGGCTGGACTGGATTTGGGGGGTGGGGACTGATGGATCTTAATCCAATGACTGGTGTCCTTATAAGAGCAGGGAAATTTGGACACAAACAGGGAGAACACCATGTGATAATGACAGCAGAGATTGCAGTGATTCAACTTCAAAGCAAGAAACACCAAGCACTGCCAACAGCCACCAGAAGCTAAAAAGAGGCAAGGAAAGATCCTCCCCCAGGAGTCTTCAAAGGGAACACAGCCCTGCTAACATCTTCATTTCTGACTTCTAGCCCCCAGAACTCTAAAGGAATACAATTCTGTTGGTTTAAGCCACTTAGTTTGTGGCAGTTTGTTAACAGTAGCCCTAAGAAACTAAAACAACTGTCAGCCAATGTGTCCTAATTGACATTTATAGAATACCCCACCCAATAGCAGAAAATACTTCAAGTGCAAGGTTTTGAGATATGGTCCATATTCTGGGTCTTAAAACAAGCCACAGTAAATGTAAAAGTATTCAAGTCATACAAAGTACGTTCTCTGATCACAAAGGAAATAAATTATAAATTAATAACAGATAACTGGAAAACCCCCAAATATTTGAAAACTAAGTAACATTCTTCCAAGTAACCCACAGATCAAAAAGAAAACTGAGAGAAAATCTTTGCAAATCGCATGTCTGATAAAGGTCTTGTAACTAGGATATATAAAGAATTCTTGAAACTTAATAATAAGGAAATAATCTAAGAAAATATGGACAAAAGATTTTAATAAGCACTTCACCAAAGAAGATATATTAATGGCAAATAAGCACATGGTATGTTCAACATCATTAGTCATTAAAGAAATGCAAATTAAATGACAATGAAATGCCACTATGCTGGAACAACGAAAAATCAAAAGACTGACCACAGCAAGAGATGGAGAAAATGTAAAGTAACTGGAACTCTTATATACTGCTGATGAGAATGTGAAATTATACAACTCTGGCAACAGTTTGGCAATTTCCCGAAAAGTTAAATGTACACCTACCACATGATCCAGCCATTCCATTCCTACCTATTTATCCAAGAAAAATAAAAGCCTGTGTTCATATATACAAAGTGTTCATAAAACCGTTATTAGTCATGGCCAAAATCTGAAACCCACACGTACATCAACAGGTGACTAGATAAATAAAATGTAAAACAACCATGCAATGGAATGCCACTCAGCAATAAAACAGAATGAACTACTGATACACAAAATAATATGGATGAATCTCCAAAACAAGTATCCTGAGTGATAGTAGTCAGTCATAAAAAAAAAGGACATACTATGATTCCATTTATATAAAAGTCTACGAAACACAAACGAATCTACAGTGACAGAGAACACATGGGGACAAGGGTAGGGGGAGGCAGAGAAGAAGTCATACTTCAATAAAGCTGTTAAAAGAACAAACAAACAAAAAGACACACCAAGAAAAACAGAGCAAGTCAGGAAGTCACAGTCTCAATTTACAGAGTCAAAAATTGATGTGATGGTTAATAGAAGACCCTAGAAATGCCGCTGCTTAGGATCTGCCCACAGACAAAAGCTTCCACGAAATCCACTTCTCTGTTCTTATGATCTCCTTTTCTTCCTCTGCTACATGTGAGCTTCTCCATAATCTGGAGTTAACCTGACTGACTCTGTTTCTTAAAACCGAGGAACCAAACTAAAAAGCTCTTTAATGTAGAACTAGAAAGTCAAGGCAGGTGGGCAGATTATAAGAAGTACGATTTAACTGGTTGATTTAAAGGAATTCAAGTTTTTAAACTAAATGAATTCCTGTCTCAGAAGCCAAGAACTTATAAATAGAAATGAAGAAAGTACCACTGTGTGGTAGTCAATAAATGTTGAAATATTGTAACTCTGAAAAATCAGTGTAAACTAGAAAAGGATCAAAAGATAAAAGATAGGAAACTGAGATATTAATTTCCCAAATTTGAAAAGAATAGTTCTACAACTTTCAAATCATGAGTCTGACATCAATTTCAGGAAGAATTCTGGAAGATACAAAATAAAGCAGCATTGTGAATGCATTCAAAAGGAGCGTCACTAAAAGCCAACTTAGCAAGTTATAAATCATTTACTTAATTGACAGAATTTACATTCTGGAAGATTAGCAATGTGTCTTTCTCTTCCTGTAAGTCTTGTTTTTTCTCCAGAATTCTATCCTTACCACTGAAAGGAGTTGCTAATTTGGTAAGATGTAAGCATGGAGCTTCTAAGAAGAAATATGTGGAGACCCTGGTAGGGAAGAAAACACAAAGAAAAAAAGAGCTAACAATGAATACAGAGCTCAAATGATAGATGAACACCTGGATCTCCAGCTCTACCTAGAGGAAGACCTACCTCTGACCTTTTAGTTGTTAATCAATATCTCCCCTCCCCTTAATTACTTACCTAATATGTTTGTTTATATATTTATTCATTTTCGTAAGTTATCTTTTTGCACTTCGTTTTATCAGACTTGATTAGGAGCACTGTGAATCATTTTGGCCATGGACTTTTTCAAGATTTTATTTATTTATTTGACAGAGAGAGAGAGCAAGGGAGCATAAGCAGGGGAAGCTAGAGAAGCAGACTCCCTGCTGAGCAGAGACCCCCCCCCCATGTGGGGCTCAATCCCAGGACACTGGGATCATGATCTGAGCCAAAGGCAGATGCTTAACAGATGGAGCCACCCAGGTGCCCCTGGCCACTGACTTTTATTTTTTTTTATTTTATTTTTTTAAGATTTTATTTATTTATTGAACAGAGAGAGACACAGCAAAAGCGGGAACACCAGCAGGGGGACCAGGAGAGGGAAAAGCAGGCTTCCCACTGAGCAGGGATCCTGATGATGCGGGGCTTGATCCCTGGGCCCTGGGATCATGACCTGAGCCAAAGGCAGACACTAAACGACTGAGCCACCCAGGTGCCCCGGCCACTGACTTTTACTACATTGTAGGGGCACCTGGATGCCTCACTCAGTTAAGCATCTGCGTTTGGCTCAGGTCATGATCCCAGGGTCCTGGGATCAAGTCCCACTTCCGGCTCTCTGCTCAGCAGGGAGTCTGCTTCTCCCTCTGCCTGCCACTCCCCCTACTTGTATTAGTTCTCTCCCTCTCCCTTTCTCTCTCTTTCTCTCTGTGTCTCTCTGATAAATAAAAGAGACTATGGACTCTGGGAAACAAACTGAGGGTTTCAGAGGGGAGGGGAAGGGGGTGGAGGATTGGGATAGGCCGGTGATGGGTATTAAGGAGGGCCCATATTGCATGGAGCACTGGGTGTTATACGCAAACAACGAATCATGGAACTCTACATCAAAAACTAATGATGTACTGTATGGTGACTAACATAATAAAAACATTTTTTTTAATGAATAAAAATCTTTAAATTTTTTTTCTTCCTTTCCCTCTGCCCCTCCCCCTTGCTCGCTCTCTCAAAAAATAATAATAATAACAAAATAAAATAAAACTACATTGTAAAGTTGCATTTCATCAGAAAGAGGGTGGCCAGGATGGTGCAGATCCTCAAAACTAAGCTAGGTAAGAAACTGAGGGTGTTTACCCTGTGGGAAAGAAAATACAATTGCTGTCTTCAAATAGTTGAGAGGATCTCAGGTATAAAAGTGAATAGATTTGTTCTGGAATGCCAAAGAGTAAAATTTAAAAGAAGGCAGATTTTAGCTCACTTGTGCTGATTTTTTTGCTTGATTCATTTTCTACTCATCTGTGAAGAGCCCTGAAGAGGATATACATTACTGCAATCCTTTTCAACAGTGAGATTCTCTGATATGAATGCACTTTTATTATATATCCCTCTGATTACTTCTAAAGGTAAGATTAGCCCTAGGCAAAATTCAGATATTTCCTAAGTGTTTCCTTGGTGCCAGGAACCATGGGTCTGTACACATTATTTCCTATATCACTCCATCCCTAGTAATATGGCATCTCTGCAAGACTAAAACCATTTCAATGCTACCACTCCTTCATACAACCCATAAAAATACACTACTTTTCTTCTTGCTAAAAATAAAACAAGTTCAGGAAATAAAATGTAGCTCCTGTTTAATCTGCATACCAGATTTGGAGAAAGACTCAAATACTCTTCAATTAGTCCATAATCCAATTTTCCCCAATGTGCAGCTGGGCATTTTAGAATCCACATCAGATATTGTTAACTGCCCATTCAATAGCTATTCTCCCTTCTTTCTTGCTAGGAAAACCCTGGTGTGATTAGATCAGCAAAGTCCTCAGCCTCAGTGGGTGAATCATACATTCATTCCATAAATATTTATTGAGTACATACCTCCTATGTGCCAAGAACTCAAGACTCTAAGGATGTGAGTGAAAAAGCAATATCCTGTCCTTTTAAGTTGCTATTCTAGTAGAGAAAGATCAGAAACAATAAATATAATACCTAAGTAAATTACATGGTTTATTAAAAGATCAATGGCATTATGAGGAAAAAGTAGAGCTCCGTAAAGGAAATGGAAGTGCCCGGGTAGAGGTGAGAGGCAGGTTTCAGTATTAAATAGGGTGATCAGGACAGGCCCCATTGAGAAGGCGAGATTTGAGTAAAGACTTGAAAGAGGTGCAGGAGTGAGCCATGCTGATGTCAAAGGTAAAAGCATTCTGGACTCAGGGCTCACTAGAGCAAAGGCCCTAAGGTAGGGGTACACCTGGCATGTCAGAGGTCGGGCAAGAAGGCCAGTCTGGCTGGATGGAGTGCAGAGTAAGCAGTTGATGACAAGGTCAGAGATGTCACAAGAGTCCAGATGAGGCAAGACCCTGTAGGCATCATGAAGTCTTTGGTTTTTACTCTTAATGAAATGGGGACACTCCAGTGGCTTTTGAACAGAAGAGTGACACTCCTGAATCTTAAGCTGATGACTCCTTCCACTTTGCATTTATCCAGCTGTTCCCCTAGACCCACCATCCAAAAGATCGAAGAAGTCATTTAGGTTCACCAATCTGCAATAAAACACCAACCAGGAACATTGTTCCGTTTAAATGTGTAAGTGTGATAGAGTGGGTTTTCTTCCTCCCTGCTTCCCATTTACACATATTAATACATTTAATCATCACAACAACCCTGCAGATTATGTATTATTATAATTCCTATTTTATAGATGAGGAAACTGAGACAGATAATTTAAGTCAGACAATTATTGACCGTAGAGCCAGAACTGAAATCCTGGCTGACTGCTTCCAGAGACTGGGCGCTGAGTCATTACACTAAGTGACTTACACTTGGATAGATACCTGCCAAGAAGATCCAGAGGCACTTTTCTGACCCAACTTCTCTGCATTCCAAATAACCATCACCCAGACCAGAGATGGAGCAGACGAACGCAAGTCCCTGGACAAGCACTTTCCATGTAGGAAGGCAGTGCAAGAGGGGGCAGGATTCCAGAAGAAAGAGGGTCCAAAAGAAGGAGAGGAAAATTTTTCTCTAATTACCATCATAGACATCCTACATGGCATCACCCTGAGTGTCTAGAACAAAGAACTTACTCCCTCGGACTCAAAGTATAGTTTTTTACCTTTCCATTAACAATTTTATATGATTAACTGGCACATAATATTGTTAATAATAGTTGGGAAGACATCCCTCCTACAAAAAGGCAGAGTCCTGGAGTTACATAAGAAACATGGTCGTGCAAGAAACTCAGTAGATTGGGACATTTTTCCTGAAGCCCCCCTGATGCCAGGCTTCTCGTAACAATTAGTAACAGGGAGCGTTTTGAGTTGCAATGTAAATGTCTCACATAGTTATTTTACCTTCAAACGGATATTTTTCCCAAGAGGAAAAAAATAAACCTGAATCAAAAGAGTTTTTTTCTTCTTTTCCTGCCAAGGTCATTCCCTCAAATGAAAAGGAAAACTTTGTCCAGCCAAGAGGACAAAAATTAACTTTAAAAAAAAAAAAGGAGGTCACCTGAAAAGCCCTACTCCTTGGGTAAATTAGGTCAGATATCTTGATTCTGTGTCTAACACACAGAATATAGTCTCTTAAAAGATTTAATAACTCTTTCACATCAGGCTCAGTGATATTGCCCTCATAGCCAATAAGCCCTTCAGAGAAAGTCAATAACTCTAAGGTTTTCTTTTTTCTTTTTTTTTTTTAAAGATTTTATTTTATTTATTTGACAGAGATAGAGACAGCCAGCGAGAGAGGGAACACAAGCAGGGGGAGTGGGAGAGGAAGAAGCAGGCTCATAGCAGAGGGAGCCTGATGAGGGGCTCGATCCCATAACGCCGGGATCACTCCCTGAGCCGAAGGCAGACGCTTAACCGCTGTGCCACCCAGGCGCCCCAACTCTAAGGTTTTCTTGCAAAAATAACTCTGCTCTTTACTGATTCCAAATACTCACGTCTCCTACCTCAGTGGTTCTCAAACTGTTAGACTCACCCCTTTCTGTAGCAAATATTTTTCAGTGTCCTTATACAGTCCTAAAATGAAATCCATATAAAATTGTAACCTACCTATACATACAACTTTTTAAACAAAACAAAACAAAAAAATGCCCTGACTATAACACAAAGAAAAAAATAGAATTTATAATAAAATAATGAATATGCCAATATGCTCACATACAGCCATACCAGAAGAATAATGAAGCAGTCAATGCATCTACATGGGGAATCTACGGGAAGCTGACATCTACTAACAAATTGATTAAGGTGTGCTATATTGATGATCCAAATGCCAAAAGCAGCATAGCCATTGGGCAATGTGGTTTTCCAAAATGGGCAACAACTCTTGGTGAAGTTTGAAACAAATCAAGTATACTCTTCCTTCCATTTATAGTTGTTTTATTTATAGAAAATTCAGCCTATTTTTAAACCATGCAAAAGATATTATAAGTTTATGTAAAATGTTATTAGGTTCTAGACCAAGTTTTCACCTACCCAAGCACAAGTGAGGCAAACAAAAGATACGTAAAACATCAAACAATAC
The DNA here is from genome assembly GCF_002007445.2 of Ailuropoda melanoleuca. Lineage (NCBI taxonomy): Eukaryota > Metazoa > Chordata > Mammalia > Carnivora > Ursidae > Ailuropoda > Ailuropoda melanoleuca. The sequence continues at coordinate 50,062,337 of NC_048219.1, read as the reverse complement.
TTCCTTGTGTAGGGCTGTCCTACAAATTGCAACTTTCTAATATCCCTAACCTTTGCCCATCATCATCCCCTCAGACAACCAAAATACCCCTCAATTTTCCAAAATGCTCTCTAGGGGACAGTATCATTCCTATTGGTGATAAGGCATACTCTTCATACAGTTACAAAAATAAGTACATTTCTAAAGAAATCCCACTTTAAAGTTCAATTTCTCAGATTTAGCTTTGACATCAGAAGAGTGGAAACATGCCCGAGTTTTGGAGTCATACCCGGGTTTAAACCTCAATTTCACTACTTACTACCTGGGTGGCCTTGAGCAATCCCTTAACCTCTCTAAATAGCAACTTTTCTCTTATAAAAAGGAGAAAATGATGTCTTTACAGAAGGGCCACCAATATAACTCAACCCAACTCAGTAATATCTCGATTGTCCATAAACTAATCTGGCATGTCTCCCAGGTTCCCCCATTCACTGGTTAATGGGGAAAGAATTAATTCTATGTCTAATGCAGTTTAAATTTAATCCAATCTGATAATTTCAACAATCCCTTTGGGCAGTGTTGAGAATCTCTAGGGGAAAAATATGTTGAGGCTTTCAGCAGGGCCAGTTTCACAGGTCTGAGATATGTGCAGCTGCACATGGTCCTGCTCTTAGAAGGACCCCACACCTGGTTTAATGCTCTGCTGTTGCAGTATTAAGTTCTTAATTTTTGAACAAGGGGCTGGTATTTTTATTTTGCACTAGGCCCAGAAAATTATGTAGTCAATGCTGGCCCTTGACAGCTGCCTCTTTCCCCTGCCTCTCTCCCTAAGATGACATCTGGATATCTGAGAAAGGGATATGATGGGTCTTCACAACCGCAAGAGAAGAGTCTCCGAGCCTCCTGGGGGTCATTGGCATGCATTAGGAAGTTACTACTGATCTCAGGACAACAACCCTTATTCATTGGGGGCATCTTGCTTGGTCAGAACCAAGTAACACCTCTGCATGACTCAGCCTCACCCCTACTATGTTGGCTACAGACTGTGGAGTGACTACTCTGTCCCTCTTCCAGTCTACTAGCCTGTCTGTCCACCTCCCTTGTCAGGGCAGGGTGGACAGATGGTACCTTGGAAGCCCAACTGGCTCTTGTCAAATCATCTACAAAACATGGGAATTGGAAGCAGCACAGGAAAACAAAGCCATAGGATCTCCTGTCTGCGGTGCATAGCCAAGTTGTTGTGGTCACACCCCCAAGTTGGTATAGGTGAACAGGACAAAAGTGAGCTTTCCACGGCCCCCAACTCGGCAATATCTCTCCTCTTTGTTCTTACTATTATTCTCATTTCTGTAACACAACTTCTTTCCAAGCCATAGGGGATAATTACAAGACACAAATCACTACCTTCTCTTTGTATTTCTTTCCACAATCTCCTTGGTCAAAAAAGGTATGTGTATGAGGGAGGGATGGAGGGAGGTCTTTACTTTCCTAACATCATATCCTCCTACTTCTTGATGCTAATCTTGTGAAGCCTTAAGTGTGTATAAGGGTGTCTTCTTTACACAATTGTGGCCCTCTATGATCTGGATTTTCTGGGCTCAGCTAGTGATGTGCTACACAGGAAATAAAATAATTAAGCAAACCCCCTATCTGCACAAACCCCCTATCTGGCTAAGAGGTCAAGAGTTCACTTTCTCTTTCTCTACTATAGTAAACCTCATGGCTCTCCCATAGAACCTTTGCGTAAGAAGGAAATTCAAAAGCATCCATTTAACATTTGCAAAAACATTAAACCAAGAACATTTGTTTTGCAGGTCAGTTTCAAGTTTTGGTTTTTAGGTTCCTTCCCTTTCAACAACCCTACCTTCTTCTTTTGCAGTTCTTGAGTTTATACAATAGCCAAAGCAATCAGAAAGAGAGCCTGCACATGACTATTCATGGATGGAATTAGCTCTGCTCTAAACCTCCTGCCTGGATCCCAGCTCTATACCTTTCCTCAAGTGGCCCACTAGGCCCTCAGACTCAGCATCTCCACAATTGAATCCATTCACCTTTTCCCAAAACTAGCTTTCCTTCCTGACTTTTTTCTTTCATCAGCACTAGCAAATGAGGTTAAAACAGCAGCTCCCAACATTTCCTGGCTCACAGCATCCTTAGTGTCTTTTTAATTTTTTTCACAGTGCCACTAGACCAAAAAAAAAATACTTAATAGTTTCATTTCCTAGTCAGTCAGATCCAAACAACTTTGTAAGTAGGCATGCCCTAACAACTTAATTGCTTTTGAATAATAATACCCATATATTTTTAAAATTTTATTTCATCCTTAAATAACCACATTTCCTTAATAATGAGATCTCTTTACCTGCTGGGCACTGTACCACTTCTGCAATCTTGGAATCAAATTGGGCACCACCACCCTCACTCCCTGTTCCACAGTAATTTTCACGTAGTACTTGCTTTTTATCACAGACACCACCAAAAACCCAGCTTTGCAAAGATACAACAGTACCAAAAGGAATGTATTGTTATGATGTTGACACCGTGGCCTACATCTAGCTCATCATTTGCATGATGTCTAGCAGTCATGGAGTATAATTATGTTTCCCTGGAAATTTTTAAATGTCCCACAACACCCCTGTGAATTCACTGTGGTATTCCAGGACACCTCAGCCAGTTTGGGAACTAGAGGGTTAGAATGATAGTTTGGAACATGCTGTGGAGGACATGAATCAGGTGTGCAGCCCAATGAGATTCCTAACACGGCATCTGGAGTTCAAGAGTTTCCTAGACAGGCACAGGTAGAGGTGGAAAACTTCCCCAATGTGAGGAGGCGTTCCCCATAAAAGCTGCACTTGGCAGGAAGCCAATGAGGGCACACGCTCTGCAGGCAGAGTGATCTGAAGTACCAGGATGGAGGCAGCAGGACCCTGAGCACAACCAAGAAAGATGCTCCTTTTCCCATGGGGTGGAGTGTGCAGTGGAAGAGGGGCTAGAAGGATTCCAGAAGTGGCTGCCCCTCCACACAGAAACCAGGCAAAAGCAGATTACCCACCCAATCCCACTTCAAAAACAAGGCTGCAATAAATATGCTTAAGGGTATACTGTTCTGCCTTTGTCCTATTATCTTCTTAGAAGAATTTCCTATAAGTGGGATTCCCTAGTCCAAACTAAAAGCATTTCTAAAGCCTTTCACACATACTATCAAATTGCAGAGAAGATTACAAATTTACACTCCCAACAGCAATGGATGAAAATGCCCACTTCGTCATACCCTTTGCTATTGAGATAGATTAAAATGGTATCTCATTATTGTGCTGGTTTGCATTTTGTTACAAGTAAAGCTAAAATTTTTCCATATAGTTATTGGCCATTTTTATTTTTTTCTTTTCTGTCTCCTGTGATATGCCCTTTGCCCATTTCTTAAGTTAGATTTTCATACTCTTACTCATTTTGTAAGATGCAAAAATATTTAAGCAAGTCACTCTTCTTAATCTTACAATTGTGATGCATTCGATAGCAGAATCATAAGCTTAACAAAGCATGATACTGATGTTGAGAGTGATCATTTCCATATTTATTAAAACTTTTCCTTATATCAAAGCAAGAACCTATTTGAAGAAGGGACAGGTTTTTGGAAAAGGCCAACATCTACACCCCACAGAAGAGCTTAGATTTAATATCCTCTGATATTTTGTCCAGACACTAACATTTTTATTTCAAACATTAAGAAACCTAATAATTATTGATCCAGGAATTTAAAAATAAAAAAAATTCTTGACAGAGGTACTTTATTTCAAGCATATTCAGTACATGGAAATTTGAAATTTTAAAGAAAAAAACCTTCATTACTTGTTCTCTTTATTAAAAGATTGCTATCAGAAACATTAGGTATAAATTACTGACTAAGGCAAGGTCCACTGTTAAAATGATTGAACATGGGGCAGCTGGGTGCCTCAGTTGGTTAAACATCTGAGGCTCAGGTCATGATCTCAGGGTTCTGGAATCAAGCCCCTGCCTCAGGCTCTCTGCTCAGCAGGGAATCTGCTTGTCCCTCTCCCTCTCCCTCTGCTCCTCCCTCTGCTTGTGCTCTCACACACTCTCTCTAATAAATAAATCAAATGTTTTTTAAAAAATAATCGAGGAGCAGCTGAGTGGCTCAGTAGGTTAAGCGTCTGCCTTTAGCTCAGGTCATGATCCCAGGCTCCTGGGTTTGAGTTCTACACCAGGCCCCCTGCCCAGCAGGGAGTCTGCTTCTCCCTCTATCCCTCTCCTCTGCTCATGATCTCTCTCTCATGCCCTCTCTCCCCCAAATAAATAAAATCTTGGGAAAAAATGATTGAACTCATACAGACATTTTAGAATTAACAGGTAGTACCCAGGATTTTGGTCCATAATTTCCCAAGGATAACTACTTTATGATTTTTGGTAATACAATTAACCACTGACAAACAGAATATTCTTTAAAGAATTTTTAATACATTATTCAATAATATTTTTGTTATTTAAATTCCAGTTAGGGGGCGCCTGGGTGGCTTAGTCAGTTAAGGTTAAACATCAGACTCTTGATTTCACTCAGTTCATGATCTCAGGGTGATGGGATCAAGCCCCACTTAGGGCTCTGCACTCAGCCACTCAGTGTGGAGTCTGCTTATCCCTCTCCCTCTGCTCCTCCCTCTGTTCCTCCTCCTCCCCACCCACTCACACTCACCCATGGGCTTTTCCTCTAAATTTTTTAATTTCCATTTAGTTAGCATACAGTGTATATTAGTTTCAGGTGTGCAATATAGTGATTCCACATGCCCATACACCACCTGGTGCTCATCACAAGTGCCCTCCTTAATCCCCATCACCTATTTCACCCATCCCCCACCCACCTCCTCTCTAGTAACCATCAGTGTGTTCTCTACAGTTAAGAGTCTGTTTTTTGGTTTGCCTCTCTCTTTTTCCCCCCTCATTTGTTTTGTTTCTTAACTTCCACATATAAGTAAAGTCATGTGGTAAATTTGTCTTTCTCTGGCTGACTTATTTCACTCAACATAATGCTTTCTAGCTCCATCCACGTTGTAGCAAGTGGTTAAGATTTCATGCTTTTTATGGCTGAGTAATATTCCATTGTATATATACACCACATTTTCTTTATCCATTCATCAATCAATGGACACTCAGGCCATTTCCATAATCTGCCTATTGTAGATAATGCTGTTAAAAACATTGGGGTGCATGTATCCCTTTGAAATAGTACTTTTGTATTCTTTTGAGTAAATAACCAGTAGTGTGATTGCTGGATCATAGGGTAGTTCTATTTTTAACTTTTTTTTTAAGATTTTTTATTTATTTGTTTGACAGAGAGCACACAAGCAGAGAGAACAGCAGAGGCAAAGGGAGAAGCAGGCTCCCCACTAAGCAGGGAGCCCAATGCAGCACTCAATCCCAGGACCCTGGGATCACGACCTGAGCCAAAGGCAAATGCTTAACCAACTAAGCCAACTTGGTGTCCGTATTTTTAACTTTTTGAGGAAACGTCATACTGTTTTCCACAAGTGACTGCATCAGTTTGCACTCTCATCAACAGTACGAGGGTTCCCCTTTCTCCACATCCTCGCCAACACCCATTTCTTGTGCTGTTCATTTTAACCATTTTGGCATGTCTGAGGTGATACCTCATTACAGTTTTGATTCGTATTTCCTTGATGATCAGTGATGTTGAGCATCTTTCATCTGCATGTCCTCTTTGGAAAATGTCTGCTCATGTATTCTGCCCATTTTTTAATTGGATTATTCATTTTTGGGTGTTGAGTTTTATAAGTTCTTTATAGATGCTGGATACTAACCCTTTATCTGATATGTCATTTGCAAGTATCTTCTCTCATTCCATAAATTGCCTTTTAGTTTTGTTGTTTCCCTCACTGTACAAAAGCTTTTTATTTTGAATGAAGTCCCAATAGTTTATTTTTGCTTTTTTTCCCCTTGCCTCAGGAGACATATCTAGAAAGAAGTTGCTACAGCTGATGTCAAAGAGGTTACTGCCTCTTTGTTCTCCTCAAGGATTTTTATGGTTTCAAGTCTCACATTCAGACCTTTAATCCATTTTGAATTTATTTTTGTATATGGTATAAGAAAGTGGTCCAGTTTCATTCTTTCGCATGTTGCTGTCCAGTTTTCCCAACACCATTTGTTGAAGAGGCTATCTTTTTCCCATTGGATACTTTTTTCTGCTTTCTTGAAGATTAATTGACCATATAGTTGTGGGTTTCAATATCTTTGTAAGAGGTCTTAGAGTAATGGATATTGAGCAAATGGTAGTAAACAATGCCTTGACCAAAAAATGCCCTTAGTCATTCTTTCCGCTAAGAAAATTTCCATTCTTAAAAATGAAACAAGACAAAAGCAGAGAGGGAGACAAACCATAAGAGACTCTTAATCATAGGAAACAAACTGAGAGTTGCTGGAGGGGAGAGGGGTAGAGGGATGCGGTAACTGGGCGATGGACATTGGGGAGGGTATATGTTGTAATGAGCACTGGGTATAAGACTGATGAATCACAGACGTGTACCCCTGAAACAAATAATACATTATATGTTAATTGAATTTAAGTTTAAAAAAAGAAAATTTCCATTTTTTTTTAATTTCCATTCTTTTTTTTAATTTCCATTAACAGCAACATACATAGTTTGAAATCTACCAAATCACTAAACTTCAGAATTCTGAAATTCTTGGGGCACCTGGGTGGCTCAGTCGTTAAGCATCTGCCTTTGGCTCAGGGCATGATCCCAGCGTTCTGGGATCGAGCCCTGCATCAGGCTCCTCTGCTGGGAGCCTGCTTCTTCCTCTCCCACTCCTCCTGCTTGTGTTCCCTCTCTCACTGGCTGTCTCTCTCTCTGTCAAATAAATAAATAAAATCTTTTTAAAAAAAAAGAATTCTGAAATTCATGTTATTATGCATTATCCCAAAATATTCCATCATCTTTATATTTCTCCATAAAGTATAACAACACCCGTTAGAGCCCTCATCATTCAACACTGATTAATCCAATAAACATTTTTGAGAACCTGCTAACAGTCTTAAAAACTTAGTGCTACATTAAAAGCTAAGGATACAAAGACAGGTAAAACAGTCCCTACCCTCAAGCAAAACATGGTCTAGAGTTTATGGTCTAGCAGGCAAGAAAGTCTATATTTTATAGTGGGGGAGACAGAAAAAGAGAATCCACTGTGTATAACCAAGCACTAACAGAGACAGCCCAAGGGAACTGTCACTAACTGAGGCTGAGGGAATCAGAGGAGGCTGCCAGGAGGGAGTGATGAGTCACTGAGTCCTGGAGAATGAGCAGGTTCTAGCCAAGGGGAGAGAAAAAGGCTGACACGTATGTGTAAAGGTACAGAGGCAGGATGGGGCACAACAAGGAGAACTAGTAGTACAGGAGTTCAGTTCAGATGGAGCATAGAGTTGGGGTGGGCACAGGCAATGGTGAGAGATTGCACTATAGAAGGAATATTATATCTTTACATTTCAATGCTGACAAAAGTTGATGAGGAAAGGACTATTCTCACCCTCCTCCCCCATTTCACAGTTAAAGAAACAGAAGCCCAGTAAGATTAAGTGACTTGCCCAAGGTCATATATTGTAGAAGTGGCTAAGGGGAAATTCCAACTTAGAAATTCTGTCCAGGGGCACCTGGGTGGCTCAGTCATTAAGCATCTGCCTTCGCCTTAGGGCGTGATCCCGGTGTTCTGGGATCGAGCCCCACATCAGGCTCCTTCGCCGGAAGCCTGCTTCTTCCTCTCCCAACTCCCCCTGCTTGTGTTCCCTCTCTCGCTGGCTGTCTCTATCTCTGTCAAATAAATAAATAAATAAATAAATAAATAAATAAATAAATAAATCTTTTTAAGAAAGAAAGAAAGAAAGAAAGAAAGAAAGAAAGAAAGAAAGAAAGAAAGAAAGAAAGAAAGAAATTGTGATTCCAGAGCCTAGGCTTACCTGCCAATCACAAATGGATATTATGCTATGCTAAGGAATTTGAATTTTACCCTGAAGGTCATGGGAGGCCAACAATTTTAGGCAGGAGAATGATACGGTCCTTTTGCCTTTTAAAAGGAGGACCCAAGTTACTGAAGGAAGCAGGGCTAGACCTGAGATGGAACTGTGTACAATTCTGCATGTTGTACCCTGAACAACTCTAGGGAGGGCCATTAAGCATGGTCTATGAATGGCACCCGTGAAGTTGTGCAGTGCACAACCTACATGACCATATTTGATGTAATCACAAGTTAGGAGGCTACTACAGTAATCCAGGCACAAAATGTATTAGTGATTTAAAAAGAGCAATGGCAGAGAAGGGAATGGTTTATAATGCAGAAATAATGATGAATCAACAGGATTTGGTGGCTGGTTGGATGAAGATGGTGACACAGAAAAAGAAAATGGTTTTATTTTACCTCAGTCTAAGCTGGAACTACATTTTTTCATCTTCTTTCCTACTTGGTTCTGGGTTAGAAACTTGCACTGATTTGGAAAGTGAAATAAAGCAGCAGCCCTTATGCTCTGAATGTCATCATGGTTAGACGTGAGGAGAGAGAGATGCAGCGAAGCAAACCAGTACCAGTTACTTGGTCCTCTCCACTCTGCACACTCCTCTGCCTCCAGGTCCAGCTGTTCTTCCCATCTGTCTGCCCTGCTGACCAACAGCAACTCATGACCTGACACCCAACTGCAAACTCACAGAGGCAGCCACAAGAACCAGATCACAGCCCTGCACAGACCTTCACAGTCCCCTTTGTGGACCCTTTCAGCAGATACCCCTCAAGCTCTGACTTGCCCACTAGACCAATGCTTCAGGAGGACTGCTTAGTGACCTCCCTGGTCCACCACCTCTCTTCTCCTCTCCTTCCTCTCCTCCTACTTCTCCAGCTTCAGTTCCTGATTCCGGCAGGCTTTTTGGTAGCAATTGAGAAGATTAGTCTCAAATTCATACAGAGCTACAAACATTAAATAGTCAAAACAGCTTTGGAAAAGAAAAAAGTTGGAGGATGTCAAGACTTATTATAGAGGAATCTATCACAGAGCTGTAAAGATGAACATGCAAATTACACAGGGACAAAACGTGGTAAACTTGCCTGGGATAACTTGGACAGCAGACCACATGCCCACTGAGACTGTAACTCTGGGGGAAGTGTTTGGCAGGAGAAGAACAGTGGGCTCACTTTTACTTTGCATGTCAGACAAAGTGTTATAAGAAATGAGCTCAGAAAATAATTGGCCAGTTTGCAAGCAGAAATTGAGGGTCCAGAAATTGGCGGCCTGACTAGGAAAGATGTATGAAAGCTATTAGAGCCCAAATTTTAAGACAATTTGGAAAAAATATTTGAACACAAAAGCCCATTAAAACCTAGCTTTGCTGCCATTGGGGCTAACAAAGTTAGCTGTGGTGGGTTTGAGGGTGAGGGCCCTGACTGAAGACGTAGGACTGTCTCCCACTGTCCCTGACACCATGTGAGACTTCCATCCACTCATCATTAGAGGAAACACAGTGCTGATACAAAGGAATGTGGATCAGAGAAAAAGTATTCAAGGGCCATGCCACCCTCTAGGAACTGTGGACAGGGCAGCAGCATCAACCTCCCAAAGTGCTCATGCAACAAAATGGACAGGAGAAGGGCCTTGCCTTCATTCCTGAGATGTTCCTATCCAGATGAACTCCATGCCTAGAGGGTGTGCGGAAAATCCAAGCTTCAGAAATATATGTAATTTCTCTTGGAACTGAGCTTCTAACAACTTTAATGTATGCCAACAAAAGCACTATATATCGGGCTTTTTCTAAGAAAAGGTGCCCAAAGATGCAGTACGGCTTGGTTACTAGTATTCTTGGCAGGATCTTCTGTTCTCTTCCACTTTCAGTCACTTTATTACAAATTAATCTTTATAAATCCGACTTTGGGTCATTCAAGCTTCTGGGAAGTACTTTGGGTTATTGGAATTACGGTCTTCATTCTGAAAATCTTTTTCATAGGCTTGAAATGCCTTATTTCATTGGTACCTTCTTTCATGATGCCTTTTAAATCCAAGGACTACTGGTATGTGTTCTTAGAAGAATTACGTCAGTATAAATGAATTTTGTTCCCCTATCTGGTTCCATTACCTTATTAACCACAGGGAGTTTGGTAATGTAACTAGAATCTTCGGATGTTACTAGCCTTATGCTATTTCATTTTAAAGTTTTTGAATTTTTTTTTAAATATGATTTTCAGACAGGTTTTGTGAATACTTTTTACATGACCAAGCTACAAAGTGACTTGTTCAGATGATATCTGACCAATATGTCAAGCAAAATTTCAAAAGTTTATGTTTCCCATCTGCCAGCATATATTTCCCAAAGAACGCATTACCTCGTGGTTTCATCAAGAGAATGTCCACTAGTCAGGACTGTGATTTCAAACCACATAACCAAATGGAAAGACGGAGCTACTTCATCACAACTTCAAACATAATTGAGTCCTATAAACTATTAAGACCACAAAACACTAATTGCATTTGGCTACAATGACTATTACTAAAGTCATTGGGAGAGATTTCTTTGCTAAAAATTAAGAAAAATGTTTCCAGTGGTGCCTGGTAGCTCAGTCAGTTAAGCGTCTGATTCTGAATTTTGGCTCAGGTCATGATCTCAGGATTATGAGATGGAGCCCTGCGTCTGGCTCTGCACTCAGTGGGGAGCCTGCTTGAGAGTCTCTCTTCCTCTCCCTCTGCCCCTCCCCACCACACTCTCCCTCTAAAATAAATGGAAAGAAAGAAAAGAAAGAAAGAAAGAAAGAAAGAAAGAAAGAAAGAAAGAAAGAAAGAAAGAAAGAAAAGAAAAGAAAGAAAAGAAAGAAAGAAGGAAAGAAAGAAAGAAAAAGAAAAATGTTTCCAAACATTTTTGGAGCATTAGAGTAAGATCTAAGTATTTCATTTTTTTAAAAGATTTTATTTGTCGGAGAGAGAGAGAGAGCACAAGCAGGGGGAGGCGCAGGCAGAGAGAGAAGGCGGCTCCCCGCTGAGCAAAGGCAGATGCTTAAGCAGTTGAACCATCCAGGCATCGCAAGTATTTCATTTTTTTAATTCAAATGAGTGAAAGAACACTGTTTTTAAAAATAGGTAAGCAATATTCAACCTAAAATCTACGTCCACATTTATTCTAATTACTTGACATATGCTTGCAGTATAAAACTGTAAATGTATTTTCTTACTAATGTTATTGAAAACAGCAGCTGGATAACTAAATAGAATTAGTGGTTTCAGAGGGATTCAGGTATTCTTTTCTGACAATGTTTCAAACTAAGGAATTTTTTTATGATAAAATATATATTTATCCAAAATCTCAAAAATTCTTAAAATTTTCCTAAAATTTATATTTTTAAATGGAAGTTCTATGTTATATTTTACCTGTAAAAAGCTTTTCTAAGTGAATATTAATTTACTGAAGATGATATATTTTAGTATTACTCTTTAAATATGATTAGCAATCAATAAGAAGAATATCAATTGTTTCAAATTTTCAGTGTTATTATGAAGATAACATTAATGGTATGGCCCCCACCCAAACCAACTGGCCTCGAGGTAGCCACCATTAAATTGAGAAGGGCGGGCTTGGGTACAAGAAAACAAATAAGACTCGAAAATGACATCTATGCAAAACTTTGAATATATTTACTGGCACACGGAACGGACAAGACGCTACCAGACCAAAAGCATTCTAAGTTTCTAAGTGGATTGTACTGCCAAATAAACATAATCCCAACCTGAAAAAGCCTTGGACTACTTGAGCATTAAAACATTCCTTAGGACCGCACACTTGCACAAGCAAGAAGCAGGCGGTGAAAGTTGTATATACTTTCAAGAATATACTCCCAAATGTCCTCTTCAGGTATAGCCATGGAAAACAGGACATGGAAGACTCTCCCAGAGAATGGACCAAGGGCCATGGACAAGGGAGTTCCACCAGGAGAGAAAATCAGAATCTAATCAAGGACCTTCCCCACCCCATCTTATGAAGGCAGGATACCTTCATAATGCCTGTTCAGGATTTCATATATACTAGCAACTAGAAATTGCCCAGTGTCTTGCATTCTTCTGTTTTCCAAAAGAGAGGCTGGGGGAGGTTTGTTTTTTAACATTATCCTGTCCCTGATTCACCACTGTACATCGAGAGGGAGAAGGGATGAACAACCTTTTTATTGACAGATCGCCACAAGAGGCCCCATCCAGACACCATATCCATCATCTGAAGATCTGAACTTTGTGCCACTTCATTGACTCCATAGGTCTTTGGGTTGCTCCCTATGAGAAATGGGTACGTTCTATGAAAGAAAGGAAGAATGGAATAATTTGCAACCAGAAGGAAAGACTGTGGAGGATACTGGTTAGCAAGTCATCAAAAACCATTTCCTTTTTCTCCTGGGGCACTGCTAGATTATGCTTATCAGTCTCCCTTGTGGCTAGACACGGCCATGTGTCAGTTCTGACCAATAAAATGTGAGGAGTAACATCTGTTGCTTCCAGGACTGGCCTGTTTGGCCCCCTGACTCATGACCCTCATGCATTCCCCGCCCCCCGGGCTAGACTGGAGATGATGAGGACAATCTTGGGAGTCGTGGTGGAACATGGGGGAGCCACAGTATAGAAGAAACCTCAATCCCTGAAAATATGTGTAGAAAGGACACCCTCTAGGAGTGATTTTATTCCACTCTTATCTGAGCAAAAATAAGTATACTTTAATCATATTAACCCCCTGAGATTGGGAAGTTTGTTACAGTCACTAACATATATACAGCAGAGGGAACACCAAAAAGATAGGAGGATTGAAAGAGATGACAAAGCCTGAGGAGGGTGAGGGGTTCTCTTTAGCTAACATGTAGGCACAAGAGAGAGAACAGCAAGAAACAAGAGACTCTTTTTGGCATATTGCTATGGGTCTTAAATGCCATGCAAAATTTTGGAGTTTATTCTCTAGAAATGGGGACCATCAAAAGTTTGATAGTTAGATCTTCTATTAAAACTGCTAGAGTGAATGCTGTCAGTAATCTGCCTTTTTTAAGGCAATTGAGAATCCAACTCTTCCATACACTGTTGCCCCCCAAAACTGAGAATATAAAATATAATCACCAAGCTGACAACAGTTTTGCAGTCTTTAAAGCTGCAACTCCTATCAAAATAGATCCTGCCAAATTCAGTAAGAAAACTGGGAATCAAAAACTTCAGAGGAAAAAGTCAACTTTCAAAACCTGCTTCTTTATGAAAGTGTTGGGGTGTGTGTGTGTGATGGGGGGAAGCGGGGGGGAGAAGTCTTTCCAGGTAATGAATGTTATTCCTGCAACAACACTTAAGATGGGCTTCAGGGGCACCTGGGTGGTACAGCGGTTAAGCGTCTGCCTTCGGCTCAGGGCGTGATCCCGGCGTTATGGGATCGAGCCCCACATCAGGCTCCTCCACTATGAGCCTGCTTCTTCCCCTCCCACTCCCCCTGCTTGTGTTCCCTATCTCGCTGGCTGTCTCTCTGTCAAATAAATAAATAAAATCTTAAAAAAAAAAAAAAAGATGGGCTTCAATCAATTCCACATGTACTAAGCTCCTTTCACGTGGCAGGTGTCCTGCTAAGTGTCTACAATAAAAGGATAAATAAATGACTTACCAGGACTTCAAATTGCAGAGTAATACAATTAGTAGGCATATAAACTCATTAACCAGTATACATTAGTACACATGCTCGTATTCTTCTTGGGGAAGAATCAGGGATCACAGAACTTTCTTAATCTCATACTGAAGATCCCCACTTATCAGACTCAACTTACCATTGTGGACTGAAATTTCAGTACTTTTCTTCACACAACCACTTGCTCTCATACCTATCCTCTACGCCTTGCCTTCTGCCTCGAATGTTCTCCCTAACCCATTGCTAGCCACTGTTTGAGGTTCTGCTAAGACTCCACCCGTGAAATCTTCCCTGGTTCCAGCAGGGTGTGTTCTCCCCCTTCTCAGGAGTCCCATTCATGCCCTCTCTCAGGAGGTTACCACTCTGCTTTGCATCATAGCTGTTTTCTGATTGCTGGTCTTGTCTGATCTCCACCCTAAACTATAAGGCCCCTGAGGACTGGGAATGTTGCCGGTATAGCACCTTGTATGTACACAGTGGACATCTAATAAGTATTCTCTGAATGTTAGATTTTAAACCCAAAACCTACTCCCTGCAGCTGCAGAGTCTGCACACACCAGTAATCACTGCATTCTTGGTCCAGAGCTAAACTGTTGGGTGTATGGTGTTTTCTCATGGGAGGAGAACAATCTTGTAAGAGGGCTCCGTAATGACAGAGGAAATCAAACTAGTGCTTACACTTCTGGTTCTAACTAGTGCCTAATTATGTCACAAAAAGTAAGACTGTCCAATGGGCCAAAATTCTTGCTTACTGATTAGAAGAGATTGAAATCTCCAAGTTTTCTTTACTGCAAAACAATCTTTCATAGAAAAATCTCTATTAATGTCATGTCAGCATTCTCTCTTAAACAACCCAGAGAGGAGAAAATGGGCAGTTGCCTCCCTTTCTAATATCAATACCATTAGCAAATGGTATTGACATGAGGGCAATTGGAAATACTATCTATAACGTTCCCACACTGGTACCGTAAGAGCTGGAAGCTAAAACATGGGGACAAATCAGCATTATTCAGTATGGAATGGTCAAAGCCAAAAGTAGAAAAGATCAATGTCTATAAAATATTGAAGTATACTGAATGTGTTCACTAAGACCTAGAATGTAATAAAGGGAATACATGCTTAAAGTTTACGTGGGGACAAATTTAGGGTAAATGGAAATATGTACAAGTTTTTTTTTTAAGTGGGATGAACTTTAGGTTTTTATTAAGAAACAAGAGCAGATAAGAATGAAAATATAAATAAATCCACAGACAGTATCTTCATAAAATATTAATAGTAGAGAGATTTTTGTGAGTGGTCCCCAGTCTGTTGGGTCCTGGGGCCCCTTGGCTACTGTAATTAGTTCAAGGAGATCTTAAATACATACAGTGAGCCCTGTGGATTGTATAAACAATATGCCTAACACATATGTACTACCATTTGACACAAACACAAAAATGCTTTTACTGATGAGGAACAGAATGTCTGGAGGTTGGGGAAGCCAGGCAGGCAGATGTAGTAGGGACACATTCTTATGAGAGGAGCTGTCGGAAGGAGGGGAAAACTCTACTTGGTGGGGGGTGGGGGGGCACATGATCATTGGAAAGGATCGTGGCAAGAGCATGGGCTTTGAACGAGCCTGAGCAGAAAACAGAGGGCAGAGCCAGCAAGATGGTATAGCCTGTAGGAACCTCTCAGATCTTCAGGAAAATTACCATATTCACAAAACTCTTTATGGTTAATTTTTCTGTGGCAAATGGTCAAGGGGCTGGACTTGACCCAGGGCTCATCCCAAACAGCAAAAAAGTGGAAGTGAAGGGAAGCATGAGGAATTAACGAGTGGGAAATTCAAGGAAACAGGAGCAGCGCTGTGCCTGTTAGAGGTCCTACAAGGGAGCTCAAGCCTCATGTAATCTGGCATGGAGGCCTCGGGCAGTATTTGAGTCTCTTACATAAATTCCTTAAAAGTGTTCCTGATACTGTATGGTGACTAACATAATAAAAAATTATTATAAAAAAAAAAAGTGTTCCTGAATCCTTAAAAACTTTTTGTCATTATGTGTTGCCTTGGTTGATGGAATAATGAAAAAAAAAGTGTGACATTAAAAAAAAGTTTAAACTACAGGAGTTCAGAACCACTATTTTCAAAGTAGTGGCCTATTATCACTTAGCTGCACCAGAGAGGAAAGACTGAACTGGGCCCACTGGAGAACCGTGAAATGCCACGTAGGCCATTATCTTTTCTGAGAGCATCTACAGACCACATTCCAGTCCTAAGTACTGTCGAATAAATAGGAATGCTGATCACAGGAAAGCTTCTGCTCTCCTTTCCTTGCTCTATCTTACTCAATCCTCACAACCACCTTATATGGAAGTTAACATGCTATCCTAATAGTAAAGATGAAGAAACTGAGGCACAGAATTGACCAAGGTCACCCAGCTAATAAGTAACAGAGCCAGAGTCCAAAACTTTTTGACTGTGAAGCCCGCTAGCATAATAATAAATCAGTCAACTACTAATTGGGCATCCACACTGTGCTAGGTGCTAAAATAAGCATATGATTAGCAAATGTTATGGTTCTCCAGAGAAACAGAACCAGTAAGATGTATACACACACACACACACACAAAATTATNCACACACACACACACACACACACAAAATTATAGGAATTGGTTCACATGAGTATGGAGGCTGGCAAGTCCAAATCTGCCGTGAGCTTCTTGAAACCCAACAGAGATAGCAGTGTAGTTCCAGTCTGAAGCAGGTGCAGGCCTAGGAAAACTGATGGTACAGACGAAGTCCGAAGGCAGTCTACCAGAGGCTTTTTCCTATTACTTCAGGGAAGGTCAATCTTGTTATTCTACTTAGACCTTCAACTGATCGGATGATGCCCACCCACATTATAGAAGGCAACTGGCTTTACCCCTTAAAACATTAATCTCATCAAAAAATATCCTCACAAAAACACCCAAAATAATATTTGACCAAATTCTGGGCACCCTGTGGCCCAGTCACATTGACACATAAATTAACCATCACGATTACATTCAAAATGAACTTTCTGTCAACACTTTCTTATCCTTATAGTACCTTTATAATTTACATACTTTACTAGTCTGGAATTTAGTAGAAGTACTTTTTAGTCTCAAATACTTAAGAACCCACAATTCCCTTTATAGCAATTAGGGATATAATTTACATTTGTATCTCTTATTTTTAAACTTTAAATTAGATTTTAAATGTAGACTTTCAATTGCTATGTCCTCAGGGAACTCCTAAACTTAATAAGACATAAACTCCAAATTAATGCTTTCGGAATTAAGCTCCTTTCTGATAAAAATCTTACTTAAGTATTTTTGCACATTTACTATTGAGATAAAGATGGGGGAGGGGAGAGCCTCAGTCACAGAAATGAGTTCTGAGGAGACAGAAAGGGCAATTTAAATCAGGAAGTGACAAAATTACAAACAGCAATTAATAGAATGCCTGGCTAAAAAATAACTTCAGAGCTATGAGAATGATATCTAGAACCAACAGTGAGTCCTTCACCTTGCTGTCCAGAGCTAAGGGTTAGTGCTAGAATTAGGGGCTAACCTCACTGTTAAGGTTCCCTAGGGCAAGAATCACATCTTAATGTCTCCCCCTCCACCCAACATGAGATACAGTACAGGCCTTGCATAATAGGTGCTCAATAATCTTTTGAAGTTAAAAAAGAATAGATATTTGGAGAAAAGCAATTTAGCAGAAGGGAGTAAAAGAAAAAAGAAAGGCATGTGCTCTCCAGGAATGTGATATGGCTTGGTTATAGGTTTATCAGGTAAAAAGGCTGAGATCCCAAGACCTCTTTGGATCTTCAAAGAAGTAGGATTTACATGAAGGCACATTCCCAAGACTTGATATGCTTACTTAGTTCAAGAAATACTTAAATTCTTCCTTGTGGCAATAAAGCATATAAAACATTAGTCATTTAAAAGTCCCCACTACATCCCCACCTACCTGGCCTTTTTATCCCCCCCCTTTAAAAAAGCTAGTAACTTCTCTAGGTTATTTAGGAAAAAAGAATCTTCATTTCCAATTCCCCTTTTCTAATCTTTCTACTACCTTCAAATATTTAAGCTTTGCTTTTCAGCTTAAAAAAAATCTTTTTTGAAACATACACACTGGTATTTATGTCAATCTCAGTTCTGATTAGAAATGCAAAGTCAGCTTCACTTTATGTACAGCATTATGGGAATTCCAATGCAATCAGAGGTCAGACATTCCTTCGAAGCCACAAGAATTCTCACACAGACATATATATAGCAACCTAAAAACCTTTTCACGTTGTATAGTACATTTACTGGGAAGAAACCCAAGTTTCATAAACCATAAAAGTTGGTAAAGCAGCCTTTAAACAAAGCTGTTGTCTCAAAGCTTTCAGAGCAAGAGCAGAACTTCTGGCCTAGAACACAGGGTCCAGATCTTTACATCTGAGAAAAGTGCCTAGAGATCCTTCAAATTCCAATATTCCGTCTGAGAGAATAGGCACAGCCAATCGTGCGGACACAGAGTCAGCAAATACAGGGGCACCTGGCTGGCTCAGATGGTAGAGCATGCAACTCTTGGGGGTTGTGAGTTCGAGCCCCACACTGGGTGTGGAGATTACTTAAAAATAAGTTCTTTAAAAAAAAAAAAAAGCAAATACAGAAGGAGAGATTTCATTAGAATGGAGGTGTGGTCAGAGGAGAGTGAAAATCATTAACCCAAGGGTTAGAAGTCACACAGTAATTTTTCTAATCACTCTTACAAATGAAATCAT
Organism: Ailuropoda melanoleuca; assembly: GCF_002007445.2. Lineage (NCBI taxonomy): Eukaryota > Metazoa > Chordata > Mammalia > Carnivora > Ursidae > Ailuropoda > Ailuropoda melanoleuca. Next base: position 50,043,892 of record NC_048219.1, on the reverse strand, counting down.
AGAATCCTTAGGATTGGAGAAGGTGTTTATAATCTAGATTCTAGACAAAACACTGCATCACATATGACTACCCATATTTTGCTAATTCAATTCCTATGCTTAGTGAAATGTATTTGGAAACAATCAAAAAAAAACCTGAATTTAGCTTTTTTTTTTTCAAAGATTTTGTTAATTTATTTGACAGAGAGAGAGCCAGCAAGAGAGGGAACACAAGCAGGGGGAGTGGAAGAGGAAGAAGCAGGCTCCTAGCAGAGGAGCCTGATGTGGGGCTCAATCCCAGGACATTGGGATCACGCCCTGAGCTGAAGGCAGACACCTAACGACTGAGCCACCCAGGCGCCCTGAATTTAGCATTTTTTAAGTTGGCAATTTTACTTGTAGCTTGAATTTAAAAAGAATGACCTGCAAAAAACCAATGAAGTGTGAAACATTTAGGAAGAGAGTTATTTAATTTTTTTCAAATGTCCCAACTATTTTTAGACTGATTTTAGACAACAGAGAAAGAGGCAAGATTAAAAACTGTAAGGAAGAAGCCTGAAAAAGCTACGTGCACTACTCCTATGTAAGATGTGCAACACGGTCATGACATGTGTCCCTGCTGCTTCTAGTGCCCACAATGGGATCTCTCCCCTACTGACAAAGGTCAGTGGCTTGATCCTTCAAGTTCAGCTAAGGCCAACAGATGCAGTATTTTATTATAACATTTCTCCCATTTCTTTACAACAGCTATATTTCAAATGATGATTCACTTTTCCCCTGCAGTCCAACTAAGGCTTTAAGTGAGGAGGTCAGAGATGCTTAACACTTCTTAAGCTTATTTCCGCTAGTCACTTGGTTCAATTATTTAAGCCTTTTTGTTTAATACTGGACAGAAATGGCCCTGATGAGATCTTCTGGAGAATAATGTGCTGTTTGCCTGGGAGAAATAGCTTTAAAAATTATGTCCTCCTTTAGCTATGAAAATTTATCATTTATGTCTCTGAAATAAAACACAGCATGAAACAACACAAATGTTATCCAGGTGTAACCTTGATTTTCTGGAATAGTCCAAATATCATGTATTAAAACATAGTATTAAGTGTCAAATAAAAGAGATTTTGTTAAGTAAATTGTAATATATTATACATGGGCAATAATACAGCCATTTAAAAGATGTGTGGAAGAATAGGAAATGGAAAATGTAATGTGTTTAGGTTAGAAACCAGATTATAAAACATTATTAAAGTATTGTCCCAATTTTGTAGAGACAGGGAGAGGACTAAAAACTGTACACCAAAATAATAATTGTAGTTCTATTTGAATGATAAGATTATATGTGATTTTTACTTTTTCTTTGAACTTTTCCATCTTTTTGCTAACTTTTCAATAGAAATGCTGTCTTATTAAATAGCTTAAAAATAATTGTAAAAAGAAAACAGTCACTATTATCCATTCAGCCAAAGATACCTGAAAGAGTTGCACTGTTTCCTATGATCTTTATATCTGCATCTTTTCTATGATCTTTGAATGTATTCTTGCCCCTTCTAGTTAAATCTGTTATTACCTTCTAATGCTACAGAACAACTTACCCCAAGCTAAGCAGGTTATAACAATGCACACTTATTATCTCAGTTTCTGTGGGTCGTGAGCCTGGGCACAGCATATCTGGTTCTTGTGCTTCATGGTCTCTCAGTTATGGGGTTGGCCCAGGATCTACTCTCATATGAAGGTTCAACTGGGAAAGGATCAACTTGCCAAGCTCATTCAGTGCCTGTGGGCAGCCTTCAGTTCCTCACAGGCTGTTGAGCTAAAGACCTCAATTCCTTGCTGACCGTTGGCCACAGGTTTCTCTCATTTCCTCATCACATATCCCTCTCCCACATAGCAGCTTACTTCATCAAAGCGTGCAGGCCAAGAGGACGACAACAACGATCTTCCAGCAAGATGGAAGTCACCGTATTTTGTAACTGAATCACAGAAGTGACAGCCCATCATCTTTGCACAGCTATTGCTTAGAACCAAGTCATTAAGTCCAGCCCACACTCAAGGAGAGAAGATTATGCAAGGACATGAATACCAATTAGGTGGGAATCATTGGGAACCATCTTAGAACTGTCTGCCTACCACATTACTCTATTTAACCTTTTTGTAATTTCTCTAAAACACCTTAGAATCTGTTCTCTCAAATGTCTTCCTTCATAGACTATAAGTATATAAAATCAGATATAACAAAAATCAAGTTTTCTGTTTTATTCCTTAAGATTTTTAGAGAAAATAATTTTTAAAAATTTTTAATGATAAATTGATGAATTTTTTGTATGTGTATGTCTTTCAGGGATTTTGTATTCCTTTAATGGGAAAAAGAAAAACTCTATCACCATGTTACTTATAATACTGACAAGCTATTTTAAAAACTTCAATTTTCAGTGTATATAAATTATGATACAATCATCAGAGAGAATAAGACTTAATGATTAAAACTGTGTTGCGGAAAAACACTTATGACATTAGAAACACCTATATTGTTAAATGAAAAAAATCAATATCTAAAGCAATATACAGAGCATGACCACAACCTGTTAAAATACATAACTAAACAAATAGGAATACTACTGGAAATATGCACAATAAAATATTAACAATGATTATCTTTGGGTATTAATATCTCAAGTAATTTTTCCCCTTCACAATATCTTCAGATTCTGAATATTTTATTAAATTATATTAAGTATTATTTAAAAGTCATAGTGTTTTCTTCTTTCCTCTCAACAAAGTAAAACCTAAAATTAATATATTTATTGATAGCATTTAATTAATACGTGTGACCAATATCATCCACAAATTCCTAATAGAATCTCAATAATCCTTATAATATCAATCCTTATAATACCAAATTTTGAAATTCGAGTAATACAGATTTTTTTTTTTTGAGAGACAGAGAGTGCACACACTCAAGGCTGGGAAGGGCAGAGGGAGAAAGAGAACCTTTTTTCTTAAGATTTTATTTACTTATTTGGGGCACCTGGGTAGCGCAGTCGTTAAGCCTCTGCCTTCGGCTCAGGGCGTGATCCTGGCGTTCCAGGATTGAGTCCCACATCGGGCTCCTCCGCTGGGAAGCCTGCTTCTTTCTCTCCCACTCCCCTGCTGTGTTCCCTCTGTCGCTGGCTGTCTCTCTGTCACATAAATAAAATCTTAAAAAAAAAAAAAAGATTTTATTTACTTATTTATTTTAGAGAGAGAGAGCACGCATGCAAGTGAGGGGTGGGGGAGAAGAGGAGGGAGAATCTCAAGTAGACTCTGCATTGAACATGAAGCCTAACACAGGGCTTGATCTCATGACCCTGAGCTCATGACCTGAGCTGAACCAAGAGTCAGATGCTTAACTGACTGAGCCACCCAGGTGCCCCTGGAAGAGGGAGAATCTCAAGCAGGCTCCATGCCCACCACAGAGCCTAAGGTGGAGCTCAGTCGCACAACCCTGAGATCAATTTGAGCCAAAATCAAGAGTGGGATGCTTAACCAACTAAGCCACCGAGGTGGCCCTCAAGTAAAATGATTTCAAAAGTTGTAGAATATTGGGGCACCTGGGTGGCTCAGTTAAGTTTCTGCTTTCAGCTCAGGTCATGATCCCAGAGTCCTGGGATCAAGTCCCATATCAGGCTCACTGCTCAGCAGGTTGCCTGCTTCTCCCTCTCCGTCTGCTGCTCCCTCCTGGTTGTGTGTTTTCTCTCTCTCTCTCAATTTTTTTTTTAAGTTGCAGAATATTGAGAAAGCTTCAATGATCTGACACAGTAAAGAAAATATTATCTGTTAATACTAAGAACAAAAAGGAATCTGGAATTCTTCCAGATTAAATCACTTTGGAGCATGAGGTGAGTGGAGAATAAGTTAATACAGCTTTCACACACATTTTTTTCATTTGAGTGTCTACTCTGCGCAAGTAGATACCTCTATAGCTCTAAATTCAATTTGTTACCTGAAAAACATAAAATTCAAGTTACATATAAAATTTTCCTGTTTGCTACATTAAATCCTTTTTAAATGTCTAACATTTCCTAATTATTGAATTTGTGTTACCATCTTAAACTTGTGATAGAAGTTACTTCCTTTTGAATTTCCAATAAACCAGCCTCCTTCCACTTTTTGTCATATTATGGGAAACAGACCAAAAATTAAAACAGAAAGCCCACTCATCACCTAGAGAACACAGTTAAATTCCAAGTTCAGTTCCTCCACAACTTCTAACAGATACAATTGATTTACTTAAAAAATTCTTTTTAATTTTTTAAGGGACTAAATAGAAAATGAAGGAAAAAAATTAAAGGAGAAACTTCCCAAAGCTCTCTGAGGACAAAGTTAACCATGTAAAATTGTCCAACCAATCTTTTCTCATAAATATTATCAGTTCTATTATATCCTTCAGGATTACATTTTGATATAGCCACTGTCTTCTTTGAATAATTTCCTTTTCTGACTACAGAAATAATACATAATCATTGCTGAGATTTGGAAAATAGACAAAGGTACAAGGAAGAACAATTTTACTGCCCAGATTTTACTGTATTTATATTATTACCTTTGGTTTTTTTTTTTTCTAGATAGGTCTTTTGAGGCAAGGGAAACAAAAGCAAAAACAAACTATTGGGACTATATCAAAAAGCTTTTGCACAGCAAAGGAAATAATCAACAAAACTAAAAGTCAACCTATGGAATGGGAGAAAATATTTTCAAGTGACATATCTGATAAAGGGTTAGTATCCAAAATGTGTAAAGAACTTATAAAACTCAACCCCCCAAAAACAAATAATCCAATTTAAAAATAAGACATAAACAGACATTTCTCCAAAGACATCCAGATGGCTAAGAGACACATGAAAAAATGCTCAACATCACTCATCATCAGGGAAATATGAATCAAAACTATAATGAGATGGCTAAAATTAATGACACAAGAAACAACAGGTGTTGGTGAGGATGTAGAGAAAAAGAAACCCTCTTGCACTGTTGGTGAGAATGCAAACTGCTGCAGCCACTGTGGAAAACAGTATGGAAGCTTCTTAAAAAGTTAAAAATAAGTTTACCCTATGATCCAGCAACTGTACTACTGGATGTTGGGGTATGTAGGGCATGAAATCAGCCATAGTACCAGGCTTGGTAAAATGTAACATGGAGGCCGCTGAGTGCAGGGAAGGTTTCGGAGAACGGGTAGGCCTTTGGAATGCCGAAGCCTGCATGACCACTCTGCCGTGGGAAGCCACGGGGAGTTGCCTTCCCCTGAAGCTTTCTTAGCCCAAACAGCCGCCCTGTAATCTAAGAGATGTATGCATTGTCGCTTAGGCTATGTTTAGCAGAACTCGTAGAACACGCAGATTAGCATATCATATCTTTCCGGTAAACAGATCCTCCCAGTTCTAGTAAGACCCCTTGTCACACATCACGTGCTTGAGAAATAGTGATAAGGATTATCCTGAAGGACCAATAAAAGTGGGAGCAAAGAAGAGCAAAGCGTCTTCATCTCTGAGCATCGACCCCCTTACCTTCTCCTCTCTTTCACAGCAAAGTTTGGGGTAATCTTTAATCCACTGATACAGGGACTGATGGCCATTCCCGGCACTGGGTATTTACCCAAAGAATACAAAATCACTAATTCGAAGTGATACATATTCCCCAAAGTTTATAGCAGCATTATTTACAATATCCAAGATATGGAAGCAGCCCAAGTGTCCATCGATCAACAAATGGATAAAAAAGTTGTGGTATATTTATACAATGGAATATTACTCAGCCATAAAAAAGAATGAAATCTTGCCATTTGTAATGACATGGATGGAACTAGAGAGTATTATGCTAAGCAAAATAAGTCAGTCAGAGCAAAACAAACACTGTATGATTTCATTCATATTTGGAATTTAAGAAAGAAATGAGCAAAGGGGAGAAAGAAAGAGAGAAAGAGAAACCAAGAAACAGACTTTTAACTATAGAGAACTAACTGATGGTTACCGTAGGGGAGGGGTGCAAGGGGCTGGGAGAAGTAGGTGATGGGGATTAAGGAGGGTACTTTCATGATGAACACCAGGTGTTATATTAAATTGTTGATTCACTATATTACACACCCGAAACTAATATAACACTGTGTTTTAACTGGGATTAAAAAAAAATTAAGCCAAAAAATATGTTTAACAAAATAGATCCTACTGGATATAAAATTATGTTCCCTCCCTTTTAAATAAATATACATTTTCTCATGACATTGTCTTTTGAATACAGTATTTTAATGATATTCCATCATGATAATCATCTTTGTATCTAACTCTCTGTTCAAGTATTCAAATCTTATCAAGTTTTATAGCAGTATTATGCTCTACGTGTAATTGATAAAATTTTAGTATGATGTGTACATGTTCTGTAACAGTTTCTATAAAATAGAAATTGTCTTTTTCTAAAATAAAAAACTCACCTTTTCTTTCTGCACAGAGTCATTTAATAGGTGAAGGGAATTCCTCCATGGTTATTGGACTATTCAAGTTTTCTACTCACGTTGAATCAATATGGGTAATTTTTTTTCCAGAAAGTTATATATTTTACCTATGGTGGTAATTCCTCTTAAGTAGGGCAGATTATTGCTGAATAGTCTTAAGTTTTCCACTTCTTTAAGATTATTTAAATGGTAAGGTAGGAGAAGTAAATCAGGCACTTCTAGCTAGGTGCTATCTTATTCAGAAACCTCTCCACCAGCTTGTGAAAACTCTGCCTGGATGTATATCAGCAACGAAAATAAATACATTTATTAAATATTTACTATGTTCCCAATAATATACTAAGAATTTTAGGTGTATTATCTAATGTAATCCTTACAATGACCTCACAAGTAAGTATTATTATTCCCATTTAAGACATGAAGAAACAGAATGCTGGAGAAGTAATTTATCCAACTTGTAAGGGGTGGCACTGTCTAGCATCCAAGTCTATATGACTTCAACCCGTTTCCTTATGCAATATTTCATTATGCAATACTGTCTCCCATTATGAGCCATTTTTCTCTAATGCTCTTTAACATATTGCTTAATTTGATATATTTACTTGCATTAACTATTTCTCTCTGTTGTAGATGAGGAAAGAATCTGAACTGGAAAAGAAGGAAAAAGAATCTGATGCTATTAGATACAAAAGATTTTACCACCATATTGCAAGGATAGGCTGAGAAAATCCCAGACTTTTCTAAAAACTGAACATGTTATACATTCTACAACATTTTCTAGCCAAAATGAAATTCTAAGTGCAGGGCTTGTTTGTAGCACGTTAAAAGATATCACAATGATATTTTCACTAACCTTTATATCTTAGAGCCAAGAGACTTTCAGCAGCCTGAATTTCTCAGTGTATGGAACATTCAAAACATTAATTTTCTACAATTTTTTCTAAAGATTTATTCATTCATTCTAGAGAGAGAGGGAGACAGGAAGAGGGCAAGGGGGAGGGGCAGAGGGAGAGAGTCTCAGCACAGAGCCAGACACGGGCTCAGATCTCAGGACCCTGAGACCACGACCCAAGCCAAAATCAAGAGTCAGTGCTCAACTGACCAAGCCACCTAGGTGCCCCACCTATCTACAATTTTTAAAACAAAAGTAAAAATACCAATTATGAGAACAGCTGAACTAGTACCTCAACAACCAAACAATCAGGGATGGAACTATACTAATTAATAGTCAGCAACAAATAATTAAAGAGTAAGTATTCACTTAGATCAGTACTTAGCACAAATAAAGGAAAAATCACTACCACTTAGCATTGCTTATAAAATCTAATTTGGAAAGAAATATGTAATTCATTGAAAAGATTTAAAAATAGACAAGAGGAAGGCAAAAAAGTCATTTGTTCATTTAGATCAATTAAGTCTATTAGTTCCTTAATATGATTTGTCTATATCCTTTACACCCTGACACTCTATAATAATGAAGTAAGTCTAATAAAATTCTTCCAAGCAAACCACCATTTGTGTAAGAACAAAGGATTTTTTTAAAGAAAAAGAAAAGTGGATCATTCCAATCACCCCTTAGGGTAACTAAAATACAAATGAAACAAAAATACAGTGGATGGTTACCCACTGAGTCCCAAACTAATAAGCAGCAATGAAATGTGCCATATCACCAGAGAGAAATGCAGAAGAAAAGAGCACACCAACAGGTTCCCTCATGCCAAGCAACTCAACAATTAATCTACAAAGGTCACTTTTACTTCATGTCTTCAAGAACAAAATCCTCTATCATAGATTATTTTGTCTTAAGGCAACAGGATCTGCTGCGTGGTACTGTTTTATCCTATGTCCAATATTTCACCAACTTTCACATAAGCCTCAACAAAAGATGTTATCTATTTCTTATTCATTAAACTGATCTTTAAAAGACAGCACAGACTTTTAAAAAATAGTTTACCAATCTATATAAATATGTCTGGCTATCTGCTTACTATGCATCATACCAAAAAAGGCTGGCTGGTTTTTTACCAATTAGGGAAATTAGCTGGGTTGCTTAAATAGAAGTCTGACTTAAATATGGACTACTGGTAGTAGCAAACATCGTAGGATGGCTTGCTCAACATCTATTCCAATCTCACTGTGTTATCCTTCTGATTCTATAATGGACAAAAAAACCTTTTCTCGCCCAGGGTCTCTTGCAGCTACAGATTCTGGATATGACTTAAGTTCTACCAATCACAGCACTCAAGATTTGAATTCAGAAGCAAGTTAGGTGAGAGAAGCAGGGCATGTGGCATCGTTTGTGCTGGTGCACATACAGCAGAGGTGGTGTGGCCCCAGAGTTGTTACAGATTTAGCAGAAACAGCTTCCTGACCATGGCAACAGCTCCACGAGCAACCCAGTTGGGGAGGAAGGCTTTGGGAATTCATCCTTGTGCTGCCTCCTCAGCTCAGAGACTTCTCTTGAGTCCTAACAATTCTGGAGCCTATCTGATAACCCATATTACATCACTTTCTGTGTAAAACAGTATGGCAGATTGTGTTCTCTGTAACTGAATCCTGACTAATAGGATGATTTACATAAAATTCAACCTAGAGAGACCCGAGGACAATGAGAGGTCCCAGGTCATCAATCAGGGGGAGGCACACTCTCTCCAAGGCAATTGATCTGCAGAAAATGAGGCACATAGATAGACTCCTAGGAGTGTCAATCAGAGACATGGTCTTCCACAAGCTAGTGAAATCCAAGTCCAACATTTGGTTTGGATATTTTGTTTCAACCATGTGGAACATGCCATATTAATAAAACACTGTGGACAGAGGAAATAAACAGAAGTGCAAAAATGAGCCACAAATCAGCTACGTTAAGGAATCTAACAATAGATTAATGGCTGACATTCACCACCTAATTGTCTATGCTTTTCCTGGAATCAATTACTAAGCTCCAGAGATTAAGAAATCCTTACTATCTAAGCAACACGAAGAATTTAGACATTTAAAATAAGACAAATGCTTACAACAGGGCTTTTCAGGGGGTCTAACAAAGGAAAATTCTCTAGGAGCCACTGATTCCTTTCAATTTCTCCTTTGCTTTGACATCTCTGCTATTCCCTGTGAGCCTCTATTATACTGTGACCAGTTATAAAGCAAGATAAAATATTTTGAATTGAGGGTGTTGATTGGTGATTCAGATGCTTCTTTCACGGGCAACTCTACTTCATACAGCAGCAGGCAATCACTCATATAGACCCTGGGCCTGAATTGACAAGTATGGTCTATAAGGAAGCAGTTCTATATTATTATAATTATAGGAAAATCTACAATTCCAACTTTAAAAATTCTTGTTTCTAACAAATGTCATGTAACTATAGCTGATGAGTATTCTGAATAACATCAGTTGATAACAGATAGGATATACAGCTATTAAGGGGAAAATATCCTGTGATAAGTACAAAGTATTGTACCTCCCAAAAGTCCATTCAAATGGCAGCTGTTGAAACAGTAGTATATGAATCAATATCTGGTCAGAATTTTATCTCATTGGAAAGGTCTTTTCACGATGTGAATCATCCACACAATATTAATTACTAAATGCGAAGAAGCTCAGCTTGTTTTATTTATTCAGGCAAAGAACAAATTCACAATTAATTGTCTGCTTGAACCTTGTTTAAAAGTTTTGAAGTCATGAATAAGGTTTTAAAGTTTTTAATGTACCTTTAATTTTATGCTTGGTATGAAGCTGTCTGTAACTTTCACAGGATATTAACCATAATCACCTTCTACAGTACTTCAGTGCTCATTTTGTTGCCTCTCAGATCTAGAAGAGCCTCGGTTGGTTTTGTAGAATTAGTCATTTGCTCTGAACACTCTCCCAGACCACGTGATATAAACTCCAAGATTCTGAGGAGAAGCTATCTAGGTTTCAAAGACACTTCCACTGTCAAAAAGTTACCCTTAGTGAAATCACAAATGAGCTCAAAAATCAGGCTGGACGAGTCAGAACAGAAGAATATAAAACACCTGACTTGGTATTGAGGGTTACATAAGAAGCAGACAGAAAAGAGGTAGCCACGGGGGCAGGCAATGCCACCTGCTGGTCAGAGGAGGTACATTTTTTAAATTGCATAGTGAATTCCCTTCTGCCATCAAGTGACAAGGTGGTAGGGAGCTGGGTGGTCTCCTTCTAAGCACTAGATCATCTGGAGGAATCTTTCTGGAAGTTAATTATTTTAAAAGGTTACACCAAGGTGATTAACAATGTTTATCAAAAAAGTCAAAAAGGACAGTCACAGACATACTCCATAGAATTTTAGAATGATCAGCCCTGAAAATGCCACCTCTCTCTATTTCAGTCAGGATATCTTCTTCAGAATTTCCTTGGACCTCGTTTTCTTTTTAAAGAAGGCTCAACACAGGGCTTGAACTCACGACCCTGAGATCAAGACCTGAGCTGGTATCAAGAGTCAGACACTTAAGTGAGTCACAGAAGCAACCTCAGACCTCATTTAAATAAGAATTCAATAAACCTGTCCCAATTACAAATGAGTATTTGATCCTCTGGAAAGGTACATGATTAATTTCATTTTTAAGTTACCACAGTTACAGTCTTACTTTGAGTTTAATACTGAGGGAAGCCTCACAAATATTCCCTATTCACCAACTCATAAGTTAATATGTGGAAACTGACCACTCTTATGTATAGAAAAGAACTGAATAGGGAATATATACAGGGAATTTATAGTCATCTCTGTACACTCACCCCTTTGGCATACAAATTAGAATTTTTGTCCAGAAATGGACCTTCTGAGCAATATAACTTTCCAATTTATTTGTCAGAACTCAAGTATCTTAGAGTCTTAAAAATGGTTAATGATGACATTCCATGCTCCATGAAACCTCAAATTCTAATTATATTCTCAAACAGTAAATGGCACACTAAGCATTTGATAACAAGCGGCTACTTTTTTCGAATTTGTTTCACAATACTAAAAAACTAAGGAACACAGTAATCACCCGTTAGTTTTCTGAAACATAAACAATAATGACTCCAGAAGCAAAATACCCACAACCCAAGTCAAAACAATTAAACCACAAATCACTTTAACCAGATTTGAAGGATTTCTAAGACCGATCCTCATTCTCTAAGAAATGGTCAAGAATTTAATTTTTTTTTCTTTAGTTACACCAGGAAGAACTTATTATGCCAGTGACTACGATGTTTTTTAAAAATCCAGACTTAACTATTGCCAGTTATAGTTTTTTTAATTTAAAGAACCACTAAAATCTTTGAGCACATGGTTTCTAACCTAAAATCCATCACTTCACCATTTAAGGCCGCTTCTTGGCCTGACTTCGGAGTAGCTGTTCCCTTACTCAGGCTGACAACAGCAGCTAACTGAATCTATAACCTTGTTCTCCCAGCTTTAATCCCCTCCACAGCTTTCTTCAGTTGAGTGACTCAGAACATTGCTCTGGTAAAGTATTAACAGGATCAATCTGGGAGAGAGCTCAGGACTTAAAACTGGGTTCAAATCCTGTCTTTGCCACTAACCAAACATATGACTTAGAGCAAGTTATTTAATTTCTCTGGACTTGTTCCTTCATCTTTATTTTTTTTTTAAGATTTATTTATTTACTTATTTATTTGACACAGAGAGACAGCCAGCGAGAGAGAGAACAACACAAGCAGGGGGAGTGGGAGAGGAAGAAGCAGGCTCCCAGCAGATGAGCGTGATGTGGGGTTCGATCCCAGAACGCTGGGATCACATCCTGAGCTGAAGGCAGACGCCCAACGACTGCGCCACCCAGGGCCCCATGTTTCTTCATCTTTAAAATGAAGATAAGCATTACTTTCCTCAGGAGGTTGCTGAAGATTAGGTGAGTTGATCTACTTCCAGCAATTGAGCACACGGTAGGCACTCAACAGATATCTGTTGAAGTTCCTCATTAATGATATTCTGTTAGTGTTTAATATATACCAGGCTCCATGCTAAGTGCCCAGGATATAACAGAGATATAAATAACCCCACCCCCAAGAAACTGATATTCAAGTAGGAAATACAGAATAAAAACTAATAATTTAAAATAATGAGTTAGGATGGAAACAAACAAGGGCTCAAATCAAGAATACGGAGAGGAAGAAGGTCAAAAACATCTTTGCCAAAGAAGTGGCATTTATACTAATAAATAAAGGATGACAAGGACCTGGCCATGCAAATAGGAGGAAGGGTTCAAGACAGAGAAAACAGCAAGTGAAAAAGCTCTAAGAAAGGAAGAACTCGGAAGTGAAAAGCAAGTTCAATGGAGCCAGACCACAGAGTTAGGACAAGCATGGTGATGACATGGGTAGGGCTTTGAAGGCCACTGTAACAAGCTGGAAGGGAAGTGTTGTGATCCCACTAGCATATAGCAAAGATGCCTATGTTCCCTTCAAAGTTCTTGTGCTGGTTCAGTTCAGCCTCCCCAAGTATAAAAGCAAAGGTTTCCCCCCAACACTCCACTAGACATAAGCAAGGGACCGCCTCTCTTTTCTACAGTTTATGTGTGGGTTGGGTCATTGCCCAAAAGGAAAAAAAAAAAAAAGGATCCAAGAAGAGGGCATCCACAGGAATAAGCCAGAGGGGTTTGGGGTGGTGTGGTGACTTTCCCACTGGACAGTAATAGGCAAAACTATGGACAAACACTGATAGAAACAAATAAAGGATGGGAAGTGTTGGTTCTATGAAGGCTGATGGGCTCTGCTCCATGACTCAAGCTTCCACAAGGGCACTGGGTACTCAAACACCACCCCTCACTGTGGTCTTACTGCCTCTGCAATGATGAGACAACAGGAATCTATGGAAGGCTCTTGTTCCTATTGGTCTAAACACTCCATCTAGGGATAACGAGCCTGCAGGAAAACAAGGCACCATTTTCCTCTGTTTGGACCTTTAAAGACATCTCTCTCCCTTTCTCCAACACACACACACATCCCATAGCCTTTAGTCTCTGTGAGCCCTTTAGCAGAAGCTGAATCATCCAAAAACTACTGCCCCTTCCCTTAAAGGCAAAAACTAACATAAGGTTACGTTCCTCCAGAGAAGAAAACAAGGAGACCCTGACATTTTCATTTTCAAAAAAGCTTGATACTCATGTCCTGCAATCAACATTTGCAGAGCACTTGCATTACCAGGTGGAGGAAGGCAGGAGGAGAAGATGGGACAGCAGCGCAGAGCCTGAAGCAGCAGGCCAGATGGAAAGGAGGCATGGATTAAACAGGTGACACTGAAACTAGAAAGAAGTAGATATTTGGGAGACATTTTCAGAGATACAACAAAAAGAACTTGCTGCCAAATTAGACATAGTAGGTGAAGAAAGAAGCAGTGAATTATGATGCCACTTCCTATCAGAGAAAATTGAGGAAAATAAGACAAAAAAAATGGGGGGGGTGCCTGGGTGGCTCAGTCGGTTAAGTGTCCCACTCGATTTCAGCTCAGGTCATGATCTCAGGGTTGTGAGATCGAGTCCCATGTGGGGCTCCACACTGGGCATGGAGCCTGCTTAAGATTCTCTCCCCCTCTTCCTCTGTCCCTCTCCCTTCCCTGAAAAACACTTAAGTTTCATCTCGGACATGTTAAAGTTCTGACACACAAATGGAGATGTCAAAGAAGCAGTTGAATATCTGAGTATAGAGCTCAGAAGAGAGATCCAAACTGGAGACATGTTTGGGAGTTGTAACCATAAAGATCCTTAAAGCCATGGGAAGAAATGAGTCCTCTGAGAAGAGGGTAGAGTTGGGGATAGGACCCATGTCTAAGGCCTGGGGAACCCCATGGATAGAGGGTGGGTAGAGAAGAAAGAGCCAGGAAGGATGCATGGAGAAGAGGGAAGGAAATTGCAGGAAGATGGCTACAATGTTCCCATTTTCCCTTTCCCAAGCTAACATATACTACGGTTCTTCCACCATTCCTTAACTTTGCAGGATTTTATTTCCTCATTTTTCTCCAGTGCCACTGCAGAAGAGAAAGTTTTCCTTTTGCTTTATGAGGAAGAAAGAGTTTGGTTTATTTCATTTTTTATATCTCTATTTACTCTTTCACTGGAAAGCTATAAAAATAAAATTAAAATTATATCAAATTATTTTATAATAACATCTGAATGAGGGGAGAAGAAATTCTAACTTAGAGAAACCACTTTTTCAAAGCTAAATTAATTCATTGGATCTACAATTGTTTCAATCGTAAATATTATTTCCAACATATTTTTAGATGACACATAAGATAATGAAGCATGAATCATATTCACTCTACCCCCTACATGAAGGAACCTCACTAAGAGAAAAATCCACACAAGGAGATTTCAAGCAGCATTTTTACAAGCTTAGTTTCTCCATAATCAAAACCACAGCAGCCCTGTGGTTACTCCCATGAGAGAGATCAATGTTATCATTCCCGTCAATTCCACTCTAAAAACCATAGTCTAAGAAGATCCTCACCTACAAAACTAGAAAAGAATACCTAATGAGGGCAGGATAAATAGCCAATATTTATTCGTATCAATGGTAAGCATCAAGCATTGCATATAAACAAAAGCAAAACTACCACATGGATTAATCCACAGTGCACCAATTGGGAAGTCTACTTCTCCAAGAACAAATTCTTCTAGCACACCAATTTACATTTAGAAAATCACCCACTTGGTGAAATTAAGAGAAATCTTACTGTCATATATAGCTTCTTCCCATACAATTTTACATCCATTCTAGCACTTACCTAATTCTCTTGGAGAGCTCTTTTAGGTCTCTATCTTGACAGATGGTGAGTTCTTCAAGTCATGTCTACTGTTCCCACCCAGTGCTGGTCCTGATTGTCAGGGCCCTCAAAGCAAAGGTCTAGGATTCACTTCCATTAGAATCATGTGGAGGATGGGTCAAAATGCAGATTCCTGGACCCCACCCCCAAACATATGGAATTAACATATTTTTAAGGATTTCTAACAGCTCTGATAGGGCCTTCAACATGCATCAAGGAGATAATGAAACCAAAAGGCATAACCACCTAAGAGCTACGGGTTGATATTTCTTCTACTTACACTATTGTTTGGAAACTACTGCCATAAATTGGTTGAACAAAGCAGAAAATGTTACCCCGGGTAAACCTCTATTTTATAAACAGAAATAGTTTATGACTATTTTACCTCAGAGTACTCTGGCAGTGCATATCTCATGTATTTTTACTGAATCAAAACACATAATTTTGGGATTCTAAGAGAACTTAGAAGTTATACCTCATATGAAATACACTGAGAAAAAAAATATACCAAAAATGTATTAAAAACATAAAGGCCAGGGCACCTGGATAGCTCAGTCAAGTCAGCCTCTGCCTTCGGCTCAGGTCATGATCTTAGCATCCAGGGATTGAGCCCCAAGTCTGGCTCCCTGCACAGAAGGGAGTCTGCTTCGCCCTCTCGTTCTGCCCTTCCCCCACCCTGTGCTCGCACACACTCTAATAAAAAACTCTTTAAAAATTTTTTTAAAAAGCCCTAAACAATTCCATGTGTTATCCCCTGAATCATTTATTTAAATAAAACCAAAAAGTCAAACATTTAAAACCCCAAATCTTTTTTTCATAAATCATATTTTTCATGAACAGGTTATTTTAAGAAGTTATATTTTAAATATTATAAATTATACCTTTACAATAATTCACTCTGATCAATACATAAACATTTGTACAATCTGTAAGTAGAAATACAGCAAATAAGTTTTAAATAAAATATGTTATAATTTCACAAATTAATAAATTTCCAAAATTCAATCTCAAAATACATTTTAAAGCATATGCTATGATTTTTTAAAAAGGACAAAATTTTTTCCCCCAAAAACAAAGAATATTTTACCTGCATATAGTCAATACCATTGCATGCCACGAACAGTTCAAAATATAAAATGTTTATTTAAAACTAACAGAAAAAAATTTTTTTGTTACTGCTTTAAAAATATCTATGGCTATACTTAAGTTTTATAGAGGCTTAATGTCTCAAATTGAGATAAAGATGTCATATTCAATTTTCACCCTCCCAGCAGATAATAAACATGAGTCATTTCTTAGAACTAGGTTTTCAGGTAAGAGGTAGGGACAAGCTGTGCCATTTGTACACTTCACAATCTTAGAGACATTTTATAACCATGATATGTGTAAGGACTTGTAATTACGCTGATGTCCCTTTCAAACTGTGTCAGGAAGTTAATAAATGTGCATTTTACACAGAGCACTGGCTCCTGGGATTGAACTGAACAGCATCTCCTATCTTTTTATTCACTCATAGCTTGGGTAAAACACTGAACTGTCCTTCTAACCCATTATTTTCACCAGATTAATAACTATGCTATCAGTATCTGTATATTGTTAGATGTATCAGAGGGTGAAAGGGTCATTACATCATCGATCTTTTACATCTTCGGCAGATAACTGTGCCCTATTTAGAAAAAGCATTATTTTGAAAACTCTATTTTGCAGATGAAATTCATTTTTCTACTATGCTAGATAGGCAATGATAGGCAAGGATGCCAGGAAGGCTCTCTCCAGATTTGATGAAGGTCTAGCAATAACATGGACCTAAAGAAAACATGCTTTACTTGGGAAATCTCTATTTGTTAAAGTTATAGGGGGAAATACAGCAAATTAATCATTTGGCAAAATTAAGTTATTTCTAATTACCTGTTTACATTACAGTATTGGATACAGCAGTCCCAAGTAGAGGTTACTGATTATTGCTTTTATAATTGAATTCTTAAAGAGTTTTACATCATATAATTATATATTTTTGAAACATCACAGAAACCCAAGATGTACCTATTTATAATCAGCAGCATATGTAGCGTATCTATTCTTGATGAGGAGCAAGCTATGTTCAAGTCCCCATCAAGTCCAACGTTCGGTCCCCAACTGCATACTCTGCCACAGAGAAAACACACAGTGTGCTCTTAGCCGCCCCTGAAAGATGCAATTCTGCATGGAGGGAAATCAAGAATAAAATAATCCTCCTCCACTGGGGGGTAAAAAAACTGTAAAACAAGAAAACGACAGAGGTCTTCTGGAAACATTTACTGGTATCAATGAAATAGCATGTTTACTGGGGGGAAAAAAAAAGATTGGTCTCGTTGTAGTAGCAGAAGGGTAGCCCACACTGTAGACAGTGAGAACTAAAATGAGACCCTGCTCTTTTAAAAGTTACCGAAAGGCACAAAGTTCACAAACAGATACATTTTCAGGGAAGGAAACAAAATGACAAAGAAACCGACCTTGTTGTCAGCTTAGCAATAGAGGTGAGAGAGAAAGACATTTCAAGGAAAAACCTATTAGTACTGAAGTACCTGTGTCCAGCTGAAGCCCTAAATGATGAGAACTACCATTTAAACTAACAGGCAGGTAGAGTTACCACTGTACATGGACATTGGTACCTTACACGTCAAAATTCTAGAAAAATCATGAATAGGAGATTCCATAAATCACAGAGAATCTGTGTCAACCTTCCTGCACGCCCAAAAAGGAAGAAACAGACATCCATCAACAATAAACAATGACTCATCATTTCAAATCTAATATCTAGTGCCAAGAAATTTTTTTTTTGTTTGAACTCAAGTGCTTCTATGGGCCTCAACTTTCTCATCTTTAAAAATATCATCTCTTTGTGTGTCCTTCTAAGAGAGGTGGTATTAAGAATTGGTAGGTATCTTAAAATAAAAATTAAAAATTAAAAAATTAAAAATAACTTAAAAAAAAATGAATAGATACTTGGGGAGCTCCAAAAGAAATCCATGAAACAAGTAACAACAAATTATAGCCTGAGCCTGTTCCCATTTTCAAATGATGGGCAAGTGCATTAATACAATCCATGTTCTATAAACTCCTTTAGTTACACATTAATGACTAAAACAGGGCTTCTGTACAGGTCTCAGATTAATGAGACAAAGAGTATCTGCTTCAAAGCATTACACTTATGTGAAAGGAGTGGAGGTCAGGAAAAGTAAAGCTGCACCAGGAAACAACAGTTACCAAAGCATTAACTCAGCATGAAAAGAGAACTACTTCTGATTTCCTGGAATACCGCCCTCGTGGGTTATTATTCCTGATTACCATGGCAGCACACAGCATTTTTCATCTAACACTTGAGAAGAATGCTTGGTCACACCATGCTCTGCCTTATTAAATGATCTATGTTGAAACCATTCATTTCCATTCTCTGACATCCATAAAATGTCAAATAAGAGTGATAAGACAGTCATTTGCCCTCAATTTTCCCAATAATGTAAGGCTTTAGAGCAAGTATGTTAGAACTCTAAAATATTAGACTAATACATTTTCTCAATTCCTCCCGTCCTCCTTCATTTCCACTGGGGGAAATCGATTTCTGATAGTATCTCCTCTAAAGTTTAGGGGGCTTTTTAAAAGCGTTGCTCTTTCACCCAAAAAAAAAAAATCATTCTCAAACATAGTTATTTTCTGAGCAAATATCTTTCAAAAGAAAAGTTCTACAAAGACTATAAAAACCTTCCCTGGAGTGCTTATAAAGAGTAACATAAAAGTGGATATGAGTAGAAAAAAGAATGGTTTAAGAACTGCTTAAAAAATCAAATTTAAGTGTTTCTACCCTATCTGCCTTTTCCACCATTCCACACAAGCAAACACATACAAAGTAGAATAGATTTTAACAA
Organism: Ailuropoda melanoleuca; assembly: GCF_002007445.2. Classification (NCBI taxonomy): domain Eukaryota; kingdom Metazoa; phylum Chordata; class Mammalia; order Carnivora; family Ursidae; genus Ailuropoda; species Ailuropoda melanoleuca. The sequence goes on along the minus strand of NC_048219.1, from coordinate 50,024,744 downwards.
GTTTTTAAAAAGGAGCAATTACAAAGAAGCAAAAAAATAAAAAAATAAGTCAATCAATCCTTGTTTTACAAAGAAAGTAGGCCATAGACGTCAAGAGGCTATAGGAATCTTCCTCCCCTTACTCAGTGGATTAAAAAAAAAAAACAATGCTTTCTAGACCCATAGAGGGCATAATTCACACTTCACTTCCTGAACATACCCAGATCAGGTGGTATAACAAAATGAAGATGCTCGGAGGCAAATCATACTCTAATCCTAGTTTCACTGCATTAAGATTTTAAAAATGAGCTATAGAGCTATTGCAATCAGCTACTTACATGTGGAAAAGAAAACACAGATGTTAATGGAACAAAATCCTCTCTCTAGAAATACTCCCTAAAACTTACTTTCAAGAGACTCTTGAATGAATATTAAAAATGATATTTTAGGTGATTTATTTTAAGCATACCACACCTGCAACCACATTAAAAGGTACCCAGAAACCAAAATTATATTTCAAAGAAGTATTCCATACACATAAGACCAAACCAGAGTCTGTAACAGTGTCTAAAAACAGATCTTATGGATTTTTTTTAAAAGAATGGTTCATTTCTCCAGAGATGGATCATCCACGTCATCATCATTTTCGTTTCGCATCACCAATGACTCCCCAAACATCAAAGACAAATTCATCTGGGAACGCAAAGTCTCCAAGAGTTTCGTCAAGTGCCACAGCAAATTCATCTGGATTACCTTTGTCCTTTCCAGCTTCAAACATTGTGGTAGCTATCAAAAACAATTTTTAAAAATTAATGATATGTGAGACAGCATCAGAGAACTGAGAAAAATGGCACCAGGAAAATTACTTTCTAAATGTAACATGCATAGATCTATTTCTAGCACAAGTTATAACAGTAATATACTGTCATCTATCCAGGTAGGAAACACATTTTTAAACAGTCTGTCCACTGCACCTAGTTTTGCCACCCCAGCCTCTCCTCCACCTTGGAGCCCAACAGTCAAAAACTACTGGTGTTCCTCTGGGTGGAACAAAAGCTCCAAAGAGGAAACCCTGTGGCTAACTCTGCCAGGAAAGTCAGAGTACATCATCCCTCTTCTACCTGCCCACAGTCACTAGCTCTCTCTGACCCCTCTACCAGTACCCCACTCCCAACTATGATGGAACCTAGTACTCCCTACTCCTCCAAAGAACAAAGACAAAGGATAACAGTTTGCAATGGGAAAATCAAGCTAGGGAGAAGAAGCAGCTATCAGTCTACCCATGGAATCAAGGTAACTTTTCCTGAGCCCCTTTCTAGTTTGAGATAGAAAGTGACAGTGGTGCCCTTGTTCTGTTTTTCTAGTAAACTGCTGAGTCCCAGTTCTTATGTCTGGGGAACCAGCATCTTCAGGCGTATACATTCCCATGGGACCTGCCCCAACTGGCTGGGAGCCCATGAGGCTCAGCTTTTTTTTCTCAGCCCCTTATAAGCACCAGCAACTGGATAGAGACAGTGTGGATGAGATTTAGGACTTGGGTGAAGAACCTCCAGGTAAAAAAGAAACAGCAAAGCTCAGCATCTCCTTTCCCCCCAGGTTAAGGTTGAACAAATCAACAGCTGTAGGATTTCTCTCAATGAACCAAGAGGTCTGGTCTTTCAGCTAAAATCCCCTAGGGCTCTTAAGAGCATTTTAGAACTGTGCCTTGTCTCAAACAGTTCTGTACTAACACAGGCTAAAGGAAAAGGAGGAGATGTGGCCCAAAGAAATGACTGACAAATGGACGGGAGGAAAGAAGGAAGGTAGGATCATGAGGAATAGGATATTAACATAGCTTCAAAATATCTCTACACCAAATACTTATTACAGAGAGAATAACTTTATAGTTGAGACAGTTAGCAAATACCACTTTAAGTCATCAACATGAACATCATCAGAAATAGAGCAAATCAAATCCTATGCCTCCTGATAAGATGTAATTGAAAAGAATACAGCATCACATTTGATATTTTTGCCAGAGGTATAACCTAAATGTAATTCCGAAAAAAAAAAAATCAAACAAGCCAGAATTGAGGAACATTCTATATAATAACAGCTTATACCCTCCAAAAGCATCAAGGTCATTAAAATCAAGAGTGGGAAACTATTCTAAATCGACATAAATAAAAGTAACACATGACTTTGAACATGCTCTTCTGTTATAATGGATATTAAGGTATTTAGTGAAACACAGCATGAATAATAGAGGATAGAAATGTATCAATGTTAATTTCATAATTCCTGGTTATATCATGGTTAACTAGGAGAATATATTTGTTCACAAGAAATATCCACTAAAGTATTCGGGGCAATACATTTATTTATTTACAAAGTTAATTTATTCCCATGTTCAAGAGGGAAAAAAGTCTTTGTACTGTACTTACAACCTTTCTCAATGTTTAAGATTGCTTCAAAAATACTTTTAAAAAGCAGTTATGAGTGAGGAGGAATTGATTCTTTCTCATCCTTATCCCTCTCTCTCTTACCTTGCCTCAGGCCTCAGCCCTCAGCCCTGACCCAAAAGCTTCGGCATTTACTGTCAATCCAGAAATAAACACTTCCAAGAGGAAGAGGCCTTCAGCTTCAGCTCCAGCCAAAGGTTTTGGCCAAGTTTATTACACCTTTTATATATATTTTAAATGGCCTGCCAATGCTAGCCAGGATACAGTGAAGCAAACATTCAGATGCACACAGGCTTGACTTCATAAACTTAGCTTTTGAAAAACAATTTGACAACCAGTACTATCAAAATCCTTAAAAATGTCCACATCCTAGGGGTGCCTGGGTGGCTCAGTCAGTTCAGCATCTGACTCTTGATTTTGGCTCAAGTCATGGGATCAAGTTTCTGGGACAGGCTCCATGCTCCACAGGGAGTCTGCTTGAGATTCTCTCTCTCCCTCTACCCCTCCCCACCCTACACTTGTTCTCTAAAATAATAAATAGGGGTGCCTGGGTGGCTCAGTCGGTTAAGCGTCTGCCTTCAGCTCAGGTTGTGATCTCAGGGTCCTGGGATGGAGCCCTGCATCGGGCTCCCTGCTCAGGGGGAAGTCTGCTTCTCCCTTTCCCTCTGTCCCCACTTGTGTGCTCTCTCTCAAATAAATAAAATCTTAAAAAAAAAAAAAAAAAGAATAAACTCCCAACAGATCTTGAATAGCCTGAGTCTTTTATGCCCCTAGGAACAAGTTCAGTGTCTTATGCACTGAACAGGCTGGTAGATGCATGGGCAAAGGAGGCGGTTTTGTAATTATACTTAAATCACAGTTAACATGCATTGGAGAAAGCAAAAGCCAGAGAGGTCTGGTCCTGTAGCCAGGCTGTGAAAGAAGAGTAAGCAAAACTTAAAGGTAAGTATTGCAAAAGCAGGACTCGAGTTCAGAATTTTGCTAAGTCTACCATTTTAAATATTTCTCATAGACTCCACAGATAGCATTTATAGAGACAGTTACCTAAAGATTATACTAACATGTGGGTGACATAGAATCTAGCGGGAGAAGAAATAAAATGCACACAGAAGATATAAGAAAATCTACAGATCATTCAGAAGTAAAAACTAACAGTGCAGATGAATGATGCTCTTAAATGCTGGAGGGACACAGTGACCAGAATCAGATGTTCACTAATGGACAATGAGTCAGCCAATCTCTCCCTTACACATACACACATACCTACTTGACTATAAGAAATAACTTGGTACATGGATGTTTGGTACCTCGGGAAGCTCAGCAGCATTGTCTAGTGCATGGAGCCCAGGAATGATATATTCTGGACTTGCCTACTCTGACTTGCAATCTCTGGCTTGGGTTCCTTAGTTACAAAATGAGAAAGATGATGCCCATACCATAACCTCACAATCCAAACTGTATAATCTCACTCACACACTCATGCTGGCACAGCAGAGAAGTAAAACTTCCACACTAAACAATAGTCCCAGAGTTGGTCAGACCTCCAGATATACAGTCCTACCTCTACTACCACTACCATTATTACTAGTAATAATCATTAGTGATCACTGCTAAAATTAATAATAGCTGGAATTATTTATGGTGTAACAGGAACTTTATACTTATTATTTAATTTAATGTGTTGGCAATCCTTTAAGGTTTTTATTATACCCCTTTTACAAAGAAGCGGAAATTAAGGTTCGAACTTTAATAATTTGTCCAAGGGCTAACACGTCAAACTTAGGAAGTCAGGACTCATACTCCCTGTGAATTCACTATTTTTGTGCCTCTCAACACACAGTCAGTCAACAAACATTTACCAAATATTTACTCTAGGAGAAGTACTGTAGTAGGAGCTGAGATTAAAAGCAGAACACTATCTGCCCTCAAGGAACTCCTGGTCTGGTAAAAGTAACAAAAGTACCAATTAGGCAGCTTCATTATGGTGTTACAAATACTATATGTAACAGTGTTCCATAAATCTTTTTTAAATAAATCTTTTTTTAAAAAGTAATTTGCTATAATTTCAAAGAATTTTCAAAGAAATTAAGAATGGAGGGGCGCCTGGGTGGCACAGCGGTTGGGCGTCTGCCTTCGGCTCAGGGCGTGATCCTGGCGTTATGGGATCGAGCCCCACATCAGGCTCCTCTGCTATGAGCCTGCTTCTTCCTCTCCCACTCCCCCTGCTTGTGTTCCCTCTTTCGCTGGCTGTCTCTACCTCTGTCGAATAAATAAATAAAATCTTTAAAAAAAAAAAAAAAGAATGGAGCACACACTAAAACATGTACCAAGTTTTGCTAATGAATAAAGAATAAACACATATTTTGAACATTCTTAAAGGAGAAGTAAGCTGGTATAATTTTATCCTTTTTGATTAAAGACTATATCTTCGATTTAAGAGAAAAGCAAAATTAAGCTTTTAGCAAAATGAAGCACCTATTTATTAAGCTATATCACATTAATATGACAGCTACTAAAATACTTTTCACCTATAATGGATCTGCAATACACTGAAATAATATTTAACACCCAAATGCAATATGGCAAAAAAAAAAAAAAAAAATCCACTGAAAGAATTGTTATACCACATATAGCAGCTGAGTGCTGACCTCTACTGGCCAATTTGAAAATATCTTTACATCATTACAACTGAACAACTTTTACATTTATTAACAACAAACTTATTTTGGTGAGATAGATCAATCTCACCTATTTCCTACTACGTTTTCAGATACTTAAACAGAACTTTTAAACATAAAATACTACTGCAGATGAAAAATCAGATACTTAAACAGAACTTTTAAACATAAAATACTACTGCAGATGAAAAATCTTGGCATTAAAATCCCAGAATTGAATCTCAGCTCTTAATTTATTAGCTGACTTTGGGCAAGTTACCAAATGTCTCTGAATCGGTTTTTGAATCTATAAAATGACACATAGCAGGATTAAATAAAGAGTAGTCCTAAACATTGTTAACCATTAAAACTGTAGTTGTATCTCCTTCTAAGGGAGGTCTTTGGCACTTATTTCCCTAAGACTTTTCATAAATAATCCATTTCAAGGAACTAAGACAGGAGTAAAACATTAAAAACACGACCAATGTTGAATATGGTTTTTTGTAAATGAAAATGTACTTCCAAAATCATAGGCTTAATCTGAAAAGGATGACTTTCTACACTCACAGTTTTGAATTCACGGAAGAAAGAAAATCATCCTAAGAAGAAATGTAATTATCTCTATTAAAACACCATTATTGTATTTTTTTTAAGGAGCTAAAAAAGATTTTATAAGAAAAAATTACTTAGAATCTATCATTCAAATTTCTTTTCTACACATTTCTGGATCTCTTAATAAATTAGAAATTCTAAAATTCTGACACGGCTAGGATGATCTCCAAACTCCTAAACTGGTATTATCAGGACATATTATAGTTCTTTACATAATTAACACAGTTGCCTTAAATATTCATGAGGGAACTTACAGGATACAACTTTTTCATTAAGTTAGGTCAATCTCCTACAAAATGTCAGAGGACTCAAAATCTTCTAGAATACATTTTTCCCCTCATGGATAACATTCCAAGGCAACACATGTTGGCACTGGGTCAGTTGAAAAGTCATAGTTCACACCTTAACTTTACAACCAAATAAAGCACTGTCACCTGTAGGGTTACTTCCTAAACTCATTTCCATTATTTTTCATTTTCAAGTGGTAAATACATCCCAAAGCTTTATGAAGATAGTGTTTTGGTTTTAGTCATTTTACTGCCATATTACCTTTTTCACTTTTTAATGTAATATATATTAACAACTCCAGAATAACATGATGTCACCGCAATTTGCCTTAAGACTTAACATTTCTGAAGCTAAGAACACTGAGAATAAAGACAAGCAAATATATTCGTCTGTTGAATCAGTGTCACATTTGCGATTTGTATTTCATGCTAATCAGATCTGAATAATGACAGAAATTTCTAATTTAACACTGGTTGACATTCTTCAAATAATTATTCTCCTGAAACTTTACCTCCCTCGATGACTGATCACATTGCTAATCATGTATAATGATAATGACTTTCTATGACATTGGAGGAATTTGCTACAGATGATTAATTAACTTTACAATGGGACTACGAGTTAATTTACAAGGAATCTGTGAGGAATGTTTAGTGCCCTAAATTTGTCAGAGTGAAAGAAATGGATTCTTAAAGAACTTCTCCTCAATTCACTTAGAATTACTCCCGTCTTGTTCTTCCACGTATACTGGTATATATTTAATAACAAAAAACAAAAGTAATTTATTTAACTATTCCAAATTTACACTTAATTAACTGTAAGGACTACACCCACAATTAAGTTCTAAAGACTGCTTTCAATTCTCCCCTTTGAAAAGTGTGGTTCCCCTAAATTTGAGTTCATCAAGATCTAGCATTGATATGCTAGTTTCTGAATCTTATAATATTCAGTTATACTATTTGAAAACTTCTCAACTAGAGATATGTATATTATTTTTCCAACCAAACTGTCTAATCTGCATTTAAGAGCACTGCCATTCATAAATGCCCTTTACTTTCATTTGCATAATTTTCATAGGCCCACCTCATTTATGCAAACCTCTGTGTCTTTTCAAACACAAAAGGGTTAAGGAAAAGTTTTTGCAGAAAAGTTTTAAGACGCTGGCTTTCTATAGCATAATTTAACTTCTTGTCTGTGTGGAGCAAGTATCTCTTACATGCAAATTTTATATTTTGAATCAAGGAATGAGAAAAAAGAGTATTAATATTTCTTCAGTTACAGACAGCATCTGCATATCCAACATAGAAATTTTATTTTAAAAGTTCAGAAAGGCAAGAAAAACATAAGCATAGACTGTATAAGAAAAAAGTGGAAGTAGAAAAGGAATAATGAGTTTCGAATACTCTATCTGAGCTAGAGTAAAATACTTTACTGATACCTGGTAGCAGGGAAACAAAACAGCCCCAGTCTTTGGCTTAAACAAATGTATTAAGCACCTGATCCATACAAACACACTCTTTGCACACACGGATGGATGCAGACACACACCCCACCACTGCAGGGCACAGTTACTCTTTAGCCACCCAGCTTCCCTCTGCCCTTCTCAAGGGCACTTTTTTCTGGCTTCTACATGGGAGAGGCCAGGACTTTTCACCAGCTTAGTCCTAGTATTTCAGTCCCTCTCAGCTCCAGAGGTAGAGCATACAACCCAGACCCAACCATCCCCCAGCCTCAGTGAGCCAATCAGACCAGTCAGAGTCAATCCCAAGCATTTTGTTTAAATGACTTGGAAAACGCCCTCCTTCTTTCCCACCATGTTTGAGGACAGTAAGGTGTAGAGGACGGAGCCATGGCCATCATTCTGACTCCACAAAGGAGGGCCTGAAGCTGCCAGGGGACACCATGGGGGCCTAAAATGCAGCCTAAATGGAAAGTAGAGAAACCACATCCTGATGATAGCATGGGAACTCCGGATCTAGCCAGGATCTACCTCTGAAGTTTTCAGTTACAAGAACCAAAATATTTCCCTTCTTTTATTCTTTAAGTCAGTTGGGATTCAGTTTGTCATTGTTTTGTTATTTGCAATTGATAAATCAAGACCCTGACACCCTACGATGACATAAGAAATGCCCACCTCAACGGCCCTGTTTGATTCATTGCTCACAGGGTCTCAGTAATCCTATTACGTGCATACAGTGTCATAACATGTAATTTCATCAATGCAGATCTGATGTATCAAATACATTCCATAAGTGTCATTTATAAAATTTGTTCACATATAATTTTTAAATCCACAAAACAAGCTCATGAAGGAAGATTATTATTAGTTTATAGTTTGTAGATTAAAAACTGAAGTTTAGAAAAGCTGACTTGGCTCGCAGCTAGTAAATGGTAAGGGCCAGGTCTTTTCATCATTATGTTTTATATCCTTACTTTATGTTTTTCTCAGCACTTTACAAATAGTTTTTACCTTGAAAAGTATCATTGAGTATAAATGCAAGCAAAACATAAAGAAGCACTAAATTCAATTAAGAAATGTAAGACTTAAAAAATAGTATAATCTTACCTAACTCAATATCTTGAATTCCCATGTATAATTCAAGAAGATCATCAATCTTTCCAATTGCTTTTGTTTTGGTCTCAGAGGGCTTTATCAAAGAAAAGAGAAATAAGATATTATTTTTACATGAAATCTCTTGAAAGTTAAGGCTAAGGATAAGGGAAAATCTGATGGGGAGCCAGTTCACGGTTAAGTACATCAGCTCTTTCGGATGGAAATAGATCTACAATGTGTCTGTAATTCAATGCAAATCAATATGGTAAATACTTATTTTAAGTGTCAGTGTTAAGTGTTATGGATTCAAGGAAGAAACACCAGAACAGAGTCTCCAAGTAGCTGGCAATCTAGAAGGGGAGACAAAACTGTGAAAATAAATAACTATGTAATAATAAGGAAAAAAATTTAAAGGCTATAAGAGGCATCACAGGCAAAGTAAATTTAAATCTCTTAAGAGTCACAGAAGACTTGAGAAAGAAGGTGACTTCAAAACTGTTTTCAAAGATACACTGGCGGAAGATAAGCAGGAAAGGGCACACTGCAAACAGAAGGATGCAACAGGGGCACCTCACCGGCTCAGTCAGTGGAGCATGTGACTCTTGATCTCAGGGTTGTGAGTTCAAGCCCCACATCGGGTGTAGAGATTACCTAAAAATAAAGTCTAAAAAAAAAAAAAGTATTGCAATTAATATGCAACATCTATGTGAGGTCACAGAGTCTGATAAAGAGTATAGCCAAACAGGACTAGATCTTAAGGGGTCTTGTGTGCCATAAAAAGGGCTTTGGTCTTCATCTTGCAGATGAAGGGTCTCCAAACCTTTTAATGGCTCACCTCAAGGTGAGCCAAACATTTCTGAACACATACTCTTATTTTTTATTTAATTTTATTGTATTGTTGAAATAATTTTCTAGGCCCAAGATGGAGCTGCCCTGTCCAAGGTGTCACGTTATCTAACTTTCCTGTCCCTGTAAATACTCTGCTTAATCAGAAACACAGTATAATCCAGTCAGCCGATCTCCAAACACAAGCCAACTCTGGGACTTCTCACCCCAAACAAGAATGACTATGTGGCCCCACCCGGTCAAATGTTTTCTATTTTTCTCTTACTTGTTCTTTATTCTTTATCCTATCAACGCTTCTTGCTTTCTACCCCATTTTGCAATTCTCTGAGATTGTCCACTTCACAAATAAAGTTTGTTTGTTTCAGGTAAATGGTCTTCTTTAATGATTCTTTTTAATTTTAATAACATTTTATTGTATTTTACTTTTTGAAGTAAGCTCTATGCCCAACGTGGGGCTCAAACTCACAACCCTGAGATCAAGAGTTGGGCACCCTTTCTTTAAACATTTTTTTAGCAGAATGTGTCTTTCATAAATTATACACATTACTATATTAATATATTGTGTACATTATAAAAATACACAAAAAATAGAAATGTTATAAGGATGAAATGATGAAACAATCATTTTGTTATTGTTAAGATTTTATTTATTTGAAAGAGAGAGAGCAGGCAGAGGGGCTGAGGGGGAGGTAAAGGAACAAGCAGACTCCTCGCTGAGCATGGAGCCCAACGAAGGGCTCAATCTCATGACTCTGAGATCATGACCAGAGCTGAAATCAAGAGTCAGATGCTCAACCAACTGAGTCATCCAGGCACCTCAACAACCATTTTTAAGTAATTTTCGTGTATTAATGGTATCAAAATATTTTGTTCTTCCTAAAACTATTATTAAAGGTTTCAGTGAAAAGCATGATTGGATGCATTTTATTATTCTTTGAAAATCTTGGTTTAATGTTGGCAAAGTCTGGTTCTACATTCGGTTTACTATTGAAGTAAATGGCTTCCTAGCAGAAAAAGAAATTACCCAAAGATGTGAAATAACCAACTATCAGTGCAACTGTAGAATTCAAGATTAGATTGTAAGAAATTCATAGGACTTTTAATACTGTTATAAATATGTTGCTTTGTGTTCTCCAAACTTATTAGAAATATGCATTTTAGGGGCGCCTGGGTGACACAGCGGTTAAGCGTCTGCCTTCGGCTCAGGGTGTGATCCTGGCGTTATGCGATTGAGCCCCACATCAGGCTCTTTCGCTATGAGCCTGCTTCTTCCTCTCCCACTCCCCCTGCTTGTGTTCCCTCTCTCGCTGGCTGTCTCTATCTCTGTCAAATAAATAAATAAAATCTTTTAAAAAAATAAAAAAGAAATAAGCATTTTATTACAAAAGTCAATTTTTATTTCCTTGAGGATATTACAACTTTCTCGTTTTTATTTATATGAACTAAGCCTTAAAAACAGTAACAGGTACAATATACCACTCTTGCCTTCTTTATGGTATATTTTGGACGTGTTGTGTAAAGCACCAGGCTATGCAAAGGAACTTGGATGTCCACCTTTGTATCCAACCAGCCATACTGTAGGTTTTCATAACAAATATCAGTAATTCCCATACACCATCAGACATCAATGTATTACCATTTTACCTCCTAAATAGCTCTTGATCTCATCACCTCTTCTCCACTAACATTCTGACTGCCTGGGTTCAGCTCTCATTTTTTGGTATTTGCAGAAGTTTTCTAAATTTTTTCCCCTGCCTGCAATGTTCATCCCCCCAAATCCACCCTACTCAACAAACTATCCACTAGAACCAAGGGATTTTTCTAAAATGCAAAATGGACCATGTTGCTCCTCTCACAATTCTTAAATGGCTCCCCCATTTCCACAGATCTTTCACATTCTGACCCAGGCCTCCTCAACCCCCACCAGGTCCCTCCAGCACTCCACACTCCAATCCCATGGATGCTCACAAGGTCCCCCAAAGCCTATCACTGTTTCAGGCCCAGACATTCTCCTCCCCACCTTTAACCAACTCAATCATTTCTTCAGGATGGAATTTCCCCCCCATCTCTCTCTCTCTCCCCATCCCTGACAGCAGCTGTCAGCCCTCCTCTACGACATTAAACCTACTCCCTGGTTTTCAATAGCTTCTTTCAACACCTCTCTCCCCTTAATGGAGAACAAGGTCTTTATTCATCTTTGTATCACCAGCACCCGGATGTGCCTGTCTCAAGAAACACATACTGAATAATTTATGAGGTATGCAGGTGGAATTCTTCCACAGTTTTCAGAATTTGTGCTAGGTTATAAGGAGGTGACTTGTTTCATCTCTCTAAATTCTTTAGATGATAAGCCATTTGCAACAAATTTATGAGTACCAAACTAGCTTTTTCCTTTTATTACAAACTACTTTCAATTACCCTATTTAATGAAACAGGCTATGCAACAGGAATGGAGTTTTAGGTGTTTATCTTCAAATAAATCTTTCCTACCTCCCCAGATAGATCTTCAGCTGCTCTTTCTCATCCCAGCACCTTACACATAGCAGGTGCTCAACACATATCAATTATGTTAACTATTCAATGACCCTCCTCCTGAAGCAACATGGAGTTTTCCCACTGCCTCTGCCTCCATTATAAGTAGTTTTAAGATCTGTCCTTTGTTCCTCCCAACCTGGACTGGAAAGCAGTGGGCATTCTCCTGGCTCCCCCTGCCAGCTCCCTTGCACTGTTCTTCCGTTCTCTTCCAGATTCCTTTCCTCTACTCAGGTTTGTTCACTCATGCAATGAACACCTACTGGCCCGCAGCAATATGCCTAAGAGTATGCAGGACACCGGGAAAGTAGAGAGTCAGGATGGCCAGATGTCATTGCCCTGAGTTTTTCCACATACCTCATCATATCTCATTTGCAAAAGGCTTCTGGCCCTCCCAGGTCTCTTCCTTGCCATTTGCCTCCACGTCAATCCTTTCATTCACTACCCAGTACCCAGGTACCCAACTCAGAGTCTTCCTCAGGATTCCCCCCTACTGACAACATCCTGGGTGACTCAAACACTCAAAAGCACAACCTTGGCCTCACGGTTCCTTGAGTGTCTGCTCCAACAAACCACCGCCATGACTGACCCTGGACATTGTCACCCAACAACCTCTGGGATCCCACTCTGTGAAAATGGCCTCCTCACTATTCGCCTTACTCTTCTGCTCTTCAAAAACATGGGGAATCCTAGGACAATATGAACACATAACTAGCCAGGTCTGGCACTTGTACCCTCTGACTGTAGGAGCTCCCTAACCTCAGATGCATGCCTGACACCCCCCTCACCCCCACATACAGGACAACTTCACTGGGTTAGCAGACCATCATTTGTCACCTTGAGTCCTTACCCTGTCTCCCTTAACCCCTGCTGTTCTCTCCTTCCACCTTTCCTCCTTCCATCTCTCTCTTCCCCTTTTGGTGTTTTCCACTCAAACACTGACCAAGTCAATTAGCAAAACTCTACTCTTCTCAAATTTAAATGCATTATTTATTAATTAAATCAGCAAAGATGTGAACTCCTTTGATGTGTCAGGTGCTATTCTAGTCGCTGGGGTGAAGGCAATCAACAAGACATGTGAGCAAAGGAACTAAACAGACAAGAAACAAAGATACAATGAGTCCTATTGTGCTTAGTGCTTTAAAGAAAATTAAGGGCAAGGAAGATTGGGCACGGGCAGGGGTGGCAGGAATTGCTCATTATGCAAGATAATCAAAGGCGGCCTTTTAGAGAAGGTGATAAGTGGACAGAAACCTGAAGAAATCGGTAGAGCCCTGCCCCTAAATGGGCAAGGCATTCAGGTAGAGGGAACAGCAGTAGTTATGATGCATCTGGAGTATTTGGGGACAACAAGGAGACCCATGTGGCTGAAGCAGCTAGAGCCAGGAGGAGAGTGGTGGGAAATGAGATCAGAGAAGAAATGCAGAGTCAGATCATGTTGGTCACTCTGAGGACTTTAGCTTTTATCCTGAGTGGCATGGGAAACCGCTAGAGAGGAACAGAAAAGTAACCATTTGTGTTTTTAATTCTGGCTGTTGTGTTGAGCAGAGGGAAAGAGGGCAAGGGTGAACACAGGAAGACTGAACACAAGGTGACTTCAATATTTAGGACAAGATGTAGGTGCCTTGGGCCAGAGTGAAGAGGGCAGAAGTAGTGAGGAGTTGCTGGATTCTGGTCTATTTGCTAATGGAAGGGACATGGAACATAAAAGAGAAGAGTCAAAGATGACTACAAAATGTTTTATCTAAAGAGACTGGAGTTCATGAATATAACCCTTCATTACCAAAACCTTAAGTGTGCCTGCTACTACAGATGATTCGGAGACTTACTCTTGGTTCTCAGAGAACTTTGGTTAAGTTTTTGAGCCAGTCCAGATGTCTACAGATTCTAGCAAACGCTGTCTGCAGGCAGCTGAAGACAGCTATAGATCACAATTTCTTCTCTTGTACTTATTTTTCTACACTTCTTTCTTAGATGCTTTCAATAATTTTCAAATTCTTAAAGTAGGCAGTGAGTTAAAGTCCATGCTTTTATTAGAGTATATGGTATTTTGTTTAACTTTGTGGCTTTATCTTTATTTCCAGCTCTAATAAACACATTTCCAAGCAGAATGGGAATTAAATAAATAACCTACCATGTCTTCCATGGTGGCAGGACCCTTTGCTCTCAGGCGAAGTGTTTCTCTTCCAGTACGAATTTTTTCTGTTGATGACTTTCCAGCATTTGACCTTGGCTTTACTTCTATAAACATACAATTGAGGGAGAAAGGTGTGTATACTCAGAATTTCAACAGATTGCTATAAAAGCAAATGTAGTTTCTATCATAAAACAATATACAAAATTAGAGATCTGAAAGAAGATATGCCTTCTTATAGAATTTCCTCAAAATAAATTCACCTACCATTATTATTCCTATATTCTACATACAGTCTGGCTACAAAAAGAAAAGGGAACTATTTGAAGTGTATGGTTGGGAAAGACTGGAAGTTATAAGGAATAAAAAATAAAAGTTAGCTTTATTATAAGACTAAAGGGGTATAAGTAACAGGAGAGCAGGGGCAGAAGTTCAGCCAGACCTCATTAAGGTCATGAAGAAGGAAAAGTCCTGTCTTGATAGGAGAGAGATGGAGGTGCTACTGTTTGAGTACCTACCTTCTGCGTGATGCTCTATATACAAAACCCATTTAATACTCGTATCAACCCATGAGATAAGTTACAGCCCTCGTTTTACAGAAAAGGAAACTGAACTCAGTAAGGAGCAAACCTGGGATTTGAATCCAGGTCTTATGACCCCAAAGTCTGTAAGCTTTCCCCAGTGACATTTCAACACACCCCTCTTGCAACCACAGAGGATATATTCAGAAGTGTCATACTGAGAGAAGCAGGATTCTATAGAGGCTAAGAGCAAGTTAGGAAGGAATTCCCCGCAAAAGGCAGGCAAAAGACCAGGAAGCAAAAAAAAAAAAAAAAAAAAAAAAAACCCCNCATGGAAAACCACTGCTTTCCTTAGGCTTGTTGTGTTTCATTTTTCTTTTGTTTTTCCTAGAGTCACCAAGAGTCACCCCTTCCCCAAGACCAAGTAGTAACATAAATAAGTGAAAGGGTAGGGTGGGGTCTGAGGAGAACTCCAAGGTTCATGTCCTCTCTAGGCCACTCCAATAACTTACTGCCCTCTGGAAATGTAGGTCCTGCGTAACTGGAGCAACCTGTATGCAAAGAAACTGGATACTCAGAGTTCTCTACGAATCTCCTCATTTTTATGTTTTGTCAAGTAAGTCAAACTTTTAAAAACAACAGATTGGCAAAAGTAAAAGATCTGTGGCTCCAATTCTAGTCACAGGCTACCAATTTATAACTTCGTAAATATCCCCCCAAGTACTCCTGACTGAGGACTCCATGTGGCAGCAGTTTGGGACAAGGGACAATAATGGGGGCAGGGAGAGAACATACCAAGAACTGGAGATAATGGAGCTCCAATGAGGAACCACAGGACGGGCTGGTATATGCAAGTAGGTAGTGAGGTCTGTACAAAGCTCTCAAGACAGACAACAAGTGAGCCGCAGAAATGCATTTTAACTGACTTAGAACCTAGAATAATCCCTGCCGTCAGCAAGTACTGTTTTGCTATTGGGAATCTACTCCGAAGTGATTAAGGATTTTACATATTAATTTCAACCAGCATTGGGGGACACAATCACCAAAACATAAAACAAGCCTTCCTCTCAGAATGAAATTATTAAAAATTATCATGCAATAAAGAGACCAGTTCTCCCAAACCTACAAACGGTGGCTGATGATGCTGATGTTAATCATGTGACCAGACAGATTCTCCAGAGACCAGGGCTTTATTGGCAAGCCTACAGCATTTGCCCTGCCAGTCATACTGTGCCCTGAGGGAAGAATGAGTTAATGGAAGCAAGATGTTCAGCATAGTTTCCAAAAGAGTGCCCAAAGAAAAAGATGAGGTCAGTCTGTCATCAGCACTGCCAAGCAACATATTCCCAGCTGAGTCACATATAGGCCTAAGGTGCTTAAGACAGTCTCAGCTTGGGGCACCTGAGTGGCTCAGTCGGTTAAGTGTCGCCTTTGGCTCAGGTCATGATCCCAGGGTCCTGAGATCGAGACCTGCATTGGGCTCACTGCTCGGCAAGAAGCCTGCTTCTCCCTCCCCCTGCTCTTGCACGGGCACACATTCACACTCTCTTTCTCTCAAATAAAATCTTTTAAAAAAACAACAAAAAAAGGCAGTATCAGCTCAATGATACTAACCTTCAAGATAAACAACCTTACACCCCCCACTCCCTCTACTGTACCACCACCACCACCACCACCACGACTTCGCCAAGCAACCTACTCAGTATAATGTCTTCCCATAGAAATTTCCTGCAGGGCAGAAAATGAACTGCTCAGCTAACACCTGTGTTTTGGTCTCCCACTACACATACATTTCTAATTGTAAAGTACTACACTAGCATTCTGACTTAACAAGTCTCTTGGATGTTTAGTGAGCAGGGTATAACCCTGGAAAATTGAACAACTCTGGAGATAGTGAAAAAATAAAAGGTTTCTGAGATTTACAAAGCTTAGGATGCAGCCTCTGGAATGTGGGAACTTTATCAAGGGATTGTCATCAAAGCTGGAGAAGTCAGCCAACCTCCCTAGATGATATCTCTATCTTACCTTGCTCTTACTTGCAATACCAGTAGCTAGAAGGGAAAATGTAGAATGGAAGTTTTTTTTTTAAAATAAGATTTTTTAAAAGCAATTGTAAGTTCACGACAAAACTGAAAGACAGATTTCCCATATAACTTCTGCCCCGACATATGTACAGCTTCCCCCGTTATCACCATCCACCATCACAGGAGTACATTTGTTACAATCAACAGACCTACACTGACACATCATTACCTAAAGTCCGGGGTTTACATTAGGCTTCACTCTTGGTGTTGCACATTCTCTGGGTTCGGAAAATTTCATGACATTGGTCCACCATTACAGTAGCATACAGAGTAGTTTCATTGTCCTGAAAATCCTATGTGCTCTGCCGATTCACCACAATTTGTTTTTGGGGTTTTTTCAGTCGTTTGTCAAACCATCCTTCTCCATGGGAGTGGTTAACTCAAAACCAACCACTTGGTGGCACCAAAAGTTAAATTTTAAGTTCTGGCTTGACCCTCCAGAAAGCAGCTTTTACAGTTGAGGAAACAGAAGCCATGTTTCTCTCTGATCCTATGATTCAGGGACATAACCAGTTTATACATGAAAACAGGCAGGATGGTCCTGTTCACCCAGAGGGGTAAAAAACAAGTTCTGTACTTCCGTGCTGAATGTTTCAAAGGCTGTGAATGTTTCTCATCCGGTCTACTTTTGGAATGCTGGCCTACGCATGTCTAACCAACCAGTGCAAGCCCTGAATCAGTCCCAAGAACAAGTTTACATGAGGCCTCTCTTGGGGTTGAATGAGGAAAGGGATGCAGTTCATATGGCAGACACTAGTAACCAGCCTGCAGCTAGCTGGATTCACTAGATTCAGGGCTCCTCACTCCTGTGAAGCAGACAGACTACCCACCTGCTGCAGGTCACGAGGGGCAGAGAACACTCACAGCTTATGGGTGCATGGCTGCTCCCACAGCTGAGGTGGATGGCAGCAAGAAGCAGTGACATTTGTTCCCAAACCCCTTTTGTGGCAATTGTATCTGTTACTCGAATTACGTAATTTAATTTAAAAGTACACGTCCTGATGAAATAAGTGTGAACCAAGGAGTTATTACTGCTAGGAAAAGTAGGTTAACTGCTTTGGAAAGATTCCATGAGGCCAAGATAAAAAAAAAAAAAAAAAAAAAAGGGGGGGNAAAGGTGTGGGCAAGACAACACTAGATTAGGAAAAATATCTTTAAACATCCAGCATTTCACATATCTAGTTTTTTAAAATGAAACAGAACCCGCAGGCATGAATTAAGGTTATAATTATATAAGACTTCACAGAACTCCAGTTTGTGTCCTCCACTCAAAGAAAGGGGCTTTTACATCAAGAAAAAAAAATAGTAAAAGAATATACAGGTTTTAAAATAAGATGTTTATATACTCCATTTTAACTGACATTTTCAAGGTCAAGTGGAGAAAATGGGAAGCAGAGAAGAAAGACATTTGTCTCTAGTCCCACTCTGACCTCTAGAGAAATAAGAGGGGCTGACAGAAGCTAAACCCCCGTTTTCAGAAGGAGCACATACAATATGGCATATATCCCCAACTGACACAGGATGACATAGTGGAGAAAACTTCGGCACAGAACGAGGTCTGTTCTGGTCCCACGAGGGCCCTAGTTGGGTATGGGTAGAGTATGGATCATCACTTTCATAAGCAGGGGCAGAGCCAGGATTTCAACAGGAGCTGGGTACAGACAGACACAGCTACATCCAACACTTGCTCAGGGAACAAGATGGACTTCAGAATCAGAAAACCTGAGTTTAAAACCCAGCTCTTCTGTTTACAAATGGTGTAAACGTGAAGAATAAGCCCTCATCCAGAAAATTAGAAAAACACCTACATACGGTATTGTTTTAAACATTCCCATGGCTAATATATAAGATGTGCTCAGCGTGGTGGCCTGGCTCATGTTATAGAATGCTTCTGCTGGTACATTTCAACCTGGGGAGGAAAAATCTGCTCTTCCCGAACTCCCTCCCCAATCAGAAATATTTGCACTGGTTTTCTAAGAGTGTGCAGAAAATTGTCACTTTACATGATACTCTATATGGAAAACCCAAAGGAATCCACTCCCAAACTATTAGAAGTTATAGAACAATTCAGTAAGGTGGCAGGATACAAAATCAATGCCCAGAAATCAGTTGCATTTCTATACACGAATAACGAGACTGAAGAAAGAGAAATTAGGGAATCCATCCCATTTACAATAACACCAAAAACCATGCGTTACCTTGGAATTAACTTAACCAGAGACGTAAAGGACCTATATGCTAGAAACTATAGATCACTTTTGAAAGATATTGAGGAAGACATAAAAAGATGGAAAAATATTCCATGCTCATGGATTGGAAGAATTAACATAGTTAAAATGTCCATACTACCCAGAGCAATCTACACTTTCAATGCTATCCCGATCAAAATACCGAGGACATTTTTCAAAGAACTGGAACAAATAGTCCTTAAATTTGTATGGAACCAGAAAAGGCCCCGAATCTCCAAGGAACTGTTGAAAAGGAAAAACAAAGCTGGGGGCATCACAATGCCGGATTTCGAGCTGTACTACAAAGCTGTGATCACAAAGACAGCATGGTACTGGCACAAAAACAGACACATCGACCAATGGAACAGAATAGAGAACCCAGAAATGGACCCTCGGCTCTTTGGGCAACTAATCTTTGATAAAGCAGGAAAAAACATCCGGTGGAAAAAAGACAGTCTCTTCAATAAATGGTGCTGGGAAAATTGGACAGCTACATGCAAAAGAATGAAACTTGACCACTCTCTCACACCATACACAAAAATAAACTCCAAATGGATGAAAGACCTCAATGTGAGACAGGAATCCATCAAAATTCTAGAGGAGAACATAGGCAACAACTTCTATGACATCGGCCAGAGCAACCTTTTTCACGACACATCTCCAAAGGCAAGAGAAATAAAAGATAAAATGAACTTATGGGACTTTATCAGGATAAAGAGCTTCTGCACAGCCAAGGAAACAGTCAAAAAAACTAAGAGACAGCCCACGGAATGGGAGAATATATTTGCAAAGGACACCACAGATAAAGGACTGGTATCCAAGATCTACAAAGAACTTCTCAAACTCAATACACGAGAAACAAATAAACAAATCATAAAATGGGCAGAAGATATGAACAGACACTTTTCCAATGAAGACATACAAATGGCTAACAGACACATGAAAAAATGTTCAAAATCATTAGCCATCAGGGAAATTCAAATCAAAACCACACTGAGATACCACCTTACGCCAGTTAGAATGGCAAAGATAGACAAGGCAAGAAACAACAATTGTTGGAGAGGATGTGGAGAAAGGGGATCCCTCCTACATTGTTGGTGGGAATGCAAGTTGGTACAGCCACTCTGGAAAACAGTGTGGAGGTCCCTTAAAAAGTTAAAAATTGAACTACCCTATGACCCAGCCATTGCACTACTGGGTGTTTACCCCAAAGATACAGACGTAGTAAAGAGAAGGGCCATATGCACCCCAATGTTCATAGCTGCATTGTCCACAATAGCCAAATCATGGAAGGAGCCGAGATGCCCTTCAACAGATGACTGGATTAAGAAGCTGTGGTCCATATATACAATGGAATATTACTCAGCTATCAGAAAGAACGAATTCTCAACATTTGCTGCAACATGGACGGCACTGGAGGAGATAATGCTAAGTGAAATAAGTCAAGCAGAGAAAGACAATTATCATATGATTTCTCTCATCTATGGAACATAAGAACTAGGAGGATCGGTAGGGGAAGAAAGGGATAAAGAAAAGGGGGGTAATCAGAAGGGGGAATGAAACATGAGAGACTATGGACTATGAGAAACAAACTGAAGACTTCAGAGGGGAGGGGGTGGGGGAATGGGATAGACTGGTGATGGGTAGTAAGGAGGGCACGTATTGCATGGTGCACTGGGTGTTATA
Organism: Ailuropoda melanoleuca; assembly: GCF_002007445.2. Lineage (NCBI taxonomy): Eukaryota > Metazoa > Chordata > Mammalia > Carnivora > Ursidae > Ailuropoda > Ailuropoda melanoleuca. Next base: position 50,004,182 of record NC_048219.1, on the reverse strand, counting down.
CGCAACTAATGAAGCATCAAACTTTACATCGGAATCTGGGGATGTACTGTATGGTGATTAACATAATATAATAAAATTTAAAAAAAATGTCAAAAAAAATTGTCACTTTAAATAGAATAAAAAAGAGACCTCTGTATTTTATCTTTTCCATAAAACTATGATCCCCCCCCCCGCGCTTCAATTCACAGGAGGGTGGAAACAACACAAGACCCTCCCATTGCTCCACTCAGATTTTCCAAAGTGGCTGAGTTTAAACCCAACCCCTCATGGGGGCACTCAATAGTGGAGGTCTGCCAGCGTCCATCCCATTGGTTGTCTTCTCAGTATCCATCAGTCATTTGAGGATCACTGTGGTTCAGGGAAAGCTGACTGCTCCCAGCTTCAGGGATGGAAAACCTAATGGATTCCCTTCATCACAAGTGACTATTTCAGACGTAGTCATTGACCAAAGTCAGTTAAGTCAGAATGAATCTGAGGACTTTTGCTAGAAATTCTGAGACAAGGACACTCTCCTTTTCTGTTCCACATGAATAAGGAAGCACACGGTCCCAACAGCTGCTGACCACCACCTTGGGACACAGCGTCGAGCTAACCTTAAGATGATATATGAATAATGAAGCTGACACTTCAGGCAGCAATGCACAAAGAATGAGAAACTAGGTCCCGATCACATTAAACAGGCCATACACAGTTTTGCTAATGCCAGCATCACTCATGGACAGTTGATTTATAAGATTCTCTTTTCTGCACAAGCCAGTTTGGTAAGGTTTTCCACTGTCTCCAACTAAAAGACATCTCACAATACAGAATTCTAAGCAGTGAAGCAATTTCTCAACAGCCCTTCCAATGCTTAGACATACACAAATGGAACGGTCTATAAACAGCCCAAGTGCTCACTACCCTCCTTCCAAACCCCAACACACACACGCACAAACACACATTTCTCAGCACAGCTGACCTAAAATCTAGCTTGTGTCCCGAAATCTAAAATTTTAACTGTACATTCCTCTTTTCCATGGGTCCTTCCTCTTATCAACATTTCTCAGACTCCTTTAGAATAGCTATGAGTTTTTGTTTTGTTTCCTAATTCAGCTGGTAGGATGCTGGGGCAGATAAAAAGAAAGAAGTGGATGCCATATGCACAAGGCATCAGTTGTCCACTGGATCAAAGGGCTGGCAACACTTGAACCAACCCCACAAAACAAACACACACACACACACACACAGAGTTGTTCTTAACTGTTCCTTTGATGAGACTGAACAATGCATGACATTTGTGGGAAATGGAATAACGGTAACCGAAGTCTTGTTCTTTAGTTATGAGGTCATTTGAGAAAAACTCAGCCCTGTTTTTAACAGTCCTTGAGATTACAGGCAAAAGTTAATGTGTACCTCTGGGAAGGTTTGTAGCTTTAATCCAGAGGCACTGTGTTAGAAAAAAAATTACAAACCTCTGGACTCCAATATGAGGGCAAAAAACTTATTCTATTGCACAGTATGATTTTATCATAAGAATTCAAAAAAATCAAGAGTTATTGTTCACTTTATTGGTTTACACTACATATTTTTCTACCAGCCTTCTAAAAAGGTATGAAAAGTAGTTACAAAAACAATCTTACCAACTTAAAGAATTGATAGAATGGAATATTCTACCACATTTCTAACACAGAACCATTTATAATATTAAAGAAAACTGTTTAAAATGAGAATTGAATCAGGGACGCCTGGGTGGCTCAGTCGGTTAAGCACTTGCCTTCAGTTCAGGTCATGATCCCAGGGTCCCGAGACTGAGCCCCACATCCACATCGGGCTCTCTGGTCAGTGGGAGCCTGCTTCTCCCTCTCCCCCTGCCCCTGCCTGCGTTCTCTCTCATTCTCTCCCTCTCTCTTGTGCACGCACTCTCTCAAATAAATAAAATGTTTCAAAAAAATGAGAATCACATAGCTAAAAATTATAAAGCCACTCAACAACCTCTATGACATCGGCCAGAGCAAACTTTTTCACGACACATCTCCAAAGGCAAGAGAAACAAAAGATAAAATGAACTTATGGGACTTTATCAGGATAAAAAGCTTCTGCACAGCCAAGGAAACAGTCAAAAAAACTAAGAGGCAGCCCACGGAATGGGAGAATATATTTGCAAATGACACTACAGATAAAAGACTAGTATCCAAGATCTACAAAGAACTTCTCAAACTCAATACAAATAAACAAATCATAAATTTGGGCAGAAGATATGAATAGACACTCAATACAAATAAACAAATCATAAATTNAATCATAAAATGGGCAGAAGATATGAACAGACACTTTTCCAATGAAGACATACAAATGGCTAACAGACACATGAAAAAATGTTCAAAATCATTAGCCATCAGGGAAATTCAAATCAAAACCACACTGAGATACCACCTTACGCCAGTTAGAATGGCAAAGATAGACAAGGCAAGAAACAACAATTGTTGGAGAGGATGTGGAGAAAGGGGATCCCTCCTACATTGTTGGTGGGAATGCAAGTTGGTACAGCCACTCTGGAAAACAGTGTGGAGGTCCCTTAAAAAGTTAAAAATTGAACTACCCTATGACCCAGCCATTGCACTACTGGGTGTTTACCCCAAAGATACAGACGTAGTAAAGAGAAGGGCCATATGCACCCCAATGTTCATAGCTGCATTGTCCACAATAGCTAAATCGTGGAAGGAGCCGAGATGCCCTTCAACAGATGACTGGATTAAGAAGCTGTGGACAGCTTATACAATGGAATATTACTCAGCTATTCAGAAAGAACGAATTCTCAACATTTGCTGCAACATGGACGGCACTGGAGGAGATAATGCTAAGTGAATAAGTCAAGCAGAGAAAGACAATTATCATGTGATTTCTCTCATCTATGGAACATACAAACTAGGATGATCGGTAGGGGAAGAAAGGGATAAAGAAAGGGGGTTAATCAGAACGGGGAATGAAACATGAGAGACTATGGACCCTGAGAAACAAACTGAGGGCTTCAGAGGGGAGGGGGGTGGGGGAATGAGATAGACTGGTGATAGGTAGTAAGGAGGGCACGTATTGCATGGTGCACTGGGTGTTATACGCAACTAATGAAGCATCGAACTTTGCATCGGAATCCGGGGATGTATGGTGACTAACATAATAAAAAAATCATTAAAAAAAAAAAAAAGAAAAACCAGGGATGTACTGTATGGTGACTAACATTATATAATAAAAAAATTAAGAAAAAAAAGAATAAATAAATTAAAAATAAAAAAAATTATAAAGCCACTAAAAGTAGAACGATTCAGTTTCCCTACTTCCTAGCCTAGAAATGCTAGCCTCTTTTTCTAAATAATTATTTTCTGGTTATGAAAGTTAGTATGTTCGTTTTATATTAAAAATGCAAAAAATACAAGAATCCTGAAGAAAGAAGTCACTCAAACTCAGCACCTAAACAACCATTAAATTTCAATACACATACACTAGTAAGTCATTTTTCTTCTACATTTAAATATCATTTTTATAGAAATGGGATATTACCACCCATTGTTTTATAATCTGCCTTTTCATTTAATATAGCAATCATTTTCCATACACAAAAGGAATAATCTCCTTAACTTTTTCTGAAAACATACTCTTACCACAATCTTGAGCACAATTTGTTAGATCCATTTTCCTATAATTATATGGCAACTCCCATTGTACAAATACTCTGGCGGAATGTGTATTATTAACATAATTCCTGTTTTTCTAATAAGTGACATTATATTTACACTATTCAGTCATATTAAGGAAGCCACTTATATTTTAGCATCGTTTTTGCCCTCTTCCTCCTACACTATTACTAAGCTTAAGAACAGTTGAAAACTGTTATCTGTCTTCTATTCACGGTTGTTATTAACTCCAAATTCTCCTGAAACATGATAGCTCTAAGAAACCAATCACTGTTGGAGGCTGGTGTCTTGGAAAACATAGATTACAAAGTTCTTGGTATTATGGATTATAATTTCACTTTTCCCAGTTAATTAAAAATGTCAGCATTTAATAAATTTTCTTTTAATGACAGCTGACAACTATACTAGGAAGAGTGCATATTTAGCCTGAGTCTTTATTCAGCCGGGTCTTTACACTGAAAACACATTTATCAGTTACACTCAGTATGCATCTAACCCACCTGCCACACCCGCACAAAAGAGAACTTAGCTCTTCATTTATCTTCTCCCATAGTAACCTTGTGGTAAATGCCGAACCAACACCTAGCTGGATAGAAGGGCAGAACAAACCATGACATAAAAAGATGATTAAGTACTATGTTCTATCCCCAAAATTTATCACTGTGAAGACTTTGCCAAAAAATACATGAAAAAGTGCCACTGTCAGATAAAATGCAAAATATCGAAAACTGAACATCTCTCCCCGAATTTCCCCCAATTTCCACATTCAAACTGCCTGATTTCTAATCACTCTTATTACACAGGCTCCGAGGATAGACATCTTGGGAGTGACATTTGCTTCTGAACTTTCTCTTCTCTTCTCTCTTCTCCTTCAAGCAGCCTCAGTCCAGCCCCTAACCGCCATGTCTGCCTTGGCAATATTACTCAGGCTTTTTTCTCTCCTTCAAATGCCTGCTGCTGCCCCTAATTCCAGCCCTGATCCCTCATTCAGGTATTGCTACAGGAGCCTTCTACAGAGGTTCTCCTCTATAAAATACGGCCACGTTGTTTTTCCGGGCTTAACTGCCCCAAAAGCTATTTCATCGTGTCATTCTTCAGTTCTAATACCTAAATGACTCCCTATTATCCTCAAAAACAACCTCAGATTCCCCACCTAGTTTTCAGAGCTCTTCTTAGAAGAGCCCAACCACCCATCCCCTCACCTACCTCCCCTCCAGCAACCCTCAGTCTGTTGCCTATAGTTAAGGGTCTCCCATGATGTGCTCCCTGTTTTTGTCAGGAAGGCACTTGAAGTGATGAGCACTGGGTGTTGTATGCAACTGATGAATCACTGGATTCTACCTCTGAAACTAATAATACAGTGTATGTTAATTAAATTGAATTTAAATTTTAAAATTAAAAAAAAATAAAGAACCCAGAAACTGCTTTTGCAAACTGATTTACTGCAGTTCCTACAAGCCCAGGCTCTTCACTGTCCTGAACACTTCCCACAGAAAACCCTCCTTGTCTATACTTTTCTTTCCATCTGCCAAGGCCAAGTTCAAATACAATCTTCTCTAGGAATCTCTCACCTAGTCCAGCCTACTCATATCTTTCCCTTCTCTGAACACCAACTTAAATTTCTGAAATGGACTTAAAATTTTACTCCATAATTCTGGGTATAAAAAATGTCAGATTGAACCAGACTTTAGGCCCCCACTCCAGAGACTGGGTGAGAAACTGACTCTTAGTTCTGTTAGGTAAATCTGTCTTACTCTCTGAGGAACAAGAGGGCTAATGAGCTCAGTCCAACACAGACCCTACCCTGAAACTCTGTGTCCAAGTCAGTGGGTCCACTTGCAGCCCAAGCCCAGAACACAAGGTGTCCTTCACCTCAGCTTGCAAGGCCACAGCTCCTAAGGCTCTAAAACCCTATGCAACTCTATCAGGTGTCCTGTCACCTCTCATGGGGAGTTCCATGGAAATAGGACACTGGTCCTTGATACCGTTGAGACCTACCAAAAACCATGGCTTTCTCTTTGGGGAAGTTCCTTCCTAATCTTACCTTTTCTCCCAGCCCCCAGCACTCTCTAAAGCTTTAGAACCCTTCTCAGTCACAGAGAATCAGCTCTCAGCTGAACCGCACTTCGTTTAAGTCTGTATTACAGCACACGTCCTAGTTCATGTTGTGTTCTAGAGAGGCAGTACCATACACTGTTAAGAACACAAGCCTCAGGAGCAAACAGGAATGAAGTACTGTACTTGCACTTCCTGTCCACCACTGGGTGACCTCAACAAGGTATTTAACTGCCCAAAGTCTAAGTTTACTTATCTGAAAAATCCTCTCAGGAATGGCACGAGGATTAAAACAGGCCATAAGAGTAGTCCTATTAGGAATGACTTACATTTATATAGCACTCTGTGCCAAGCACTATTTTAAATGCTTTACATATATTAACTCGTTTAATCCTCACAACACGTTATGGATAAGTAAACAGGAACAGAGGGAGTAAGTGGTCCAAAATCAAATAGGTAATAAGCAGCAAAGACAGGAATTACACCCAAGAAATTTGTCTCAGAGTCTACACTCTTTATTGCCTCTTATAAGCATTGAATAAATGGTAGCTATTACTGCTATTAATAGAATTACTTGATTCTTAATATACCTCCTTATACAAACTGTAAGCTACCTGAAGACAGCAAACATATGGACTTATCCATAATAGTCATTAAAGAGCTGGCTCTGAAAGTTCACTGCATGGGTTAGAAGCCTGCCTCCATTACACACTAGCTGTCTCTAAAACCTTCAACAAATGGCTTAATCATTTAGCATGGTTGAAAGAATTAAGTGATTCCCTACTTAGAAAGTACTTAGAAAACTGAAAGGCGGGTAGCTACTATAAGGACATATGAATACATCTCATTATTTGATATGAGATGTGATGTCCTTATCTGTCTTTCCATGATCTGGAACTGTGCCAGAGTTCCCAAAAAATACTTACTAACCAACTCCCCTGCATTGCTGTTCATGAACTTATAGAAAGGCTACACCTTCATAATAATAGTATAATACTTTTATTGAACATGTACTATGCGTCAGGGACTATTTTCGGATTTTTTTATGTTTAATCATTTACTCCTCAATGTGATAAATACTATTACCATCTTCACCTTTTGTATGAAGAAACCAAGCCACAGAAAGTTTAAGTAATTCATCTAATGCCGCATTATCACACAGCCTATATATGACAGTCTATATACTTAACTACTTATCCTTTCTTCCTCTTTAGTAACTTTTATCATATTTCCCCGTATATTTTGTAGAATTCAGTATACATGAAAAGGCACCAAAAGCATTTGCTGGTTGAAACTTTTTCATTAGAAATAGCATGAAAAACAGACATTTCAAATACTTAAAAAATACTTTATCTAAAAAGTCATCTAAAACTTAAAAGCCGAAGTTTCTCTTAATATCAAATAGACTTCAACTTTGAAAATGAGTACATCAGTGAAGCTGAATCACAAAGATGAGGTCCGAGTTTTCCAGCTGTGAATGACTCAAAGGACTCAGACGTACTTCACATACTGAACATCCTATTCTGATAGACACATAGCACAGAAATGAATCCTCTAAAAGAAGACATAGCCCAGAGATCTATTACAAAATCTAACCCCAAAATAAAGACTATCAATGCTTTAGGAGGTAAACTTTTTCTTTCAACTCCCTTCGATTTTGGAAACAGTTTACAAAAACAATTCAGGCCTCCTACAAACATCTTTCCATTAAGGGCAACAATTACAAACTAAAGAACTTCTCCAGGATAAATACAGGCTCATCCAAGTAAAACAATCTAAGTTTCATAGATTTAACAGTTATTTTTCTGCAATTAAAAGGCCTCACAGGAAACAAACCAGTTGAACTAGTCTGGTCCTAGAGCCAGTTAAGAGTGGATTTTCATAGCCTTGGGAAAGTCTAGGTTTACAGGGCAAACCCTGCAGGGCTGAGCTCATTGTGGAGACATGTTTCTTTTCATTGGCAAAAAGGGAAAGGAAATGAGCCATGCCCTAAAAAAAAATACCATCAGAGACATTCCACCCGATACTTGATAAGGACTGGGAAGGCTGCCATCAACTCATGGCTAGAAGGAGGAGAATTTGGATCAGAAAGAAGCTGACCAGGAGAAACCGTGTTAGGTATGGGAAAGATTTGTCAAACTACAAATTTTTTAACAAGGGAATCATTTAAACCAGTGGCTTCCAAGTTTTTCTTCTATGACCCACAGTGAGAAACATACACATTATATCATAACAATTATACAGACGCACACATACATATATCTGAAACACAAATATACAAAAACACATGTAACTGACAAGTACAATGTAACCTACCCTTACTAGGCACAAAGCATCATGAAGTTTTCAATTCTATTCTACTCCCTGTTCTAAACACACTGGTTAAGATCCACTAGATGAAAAACAGTGATTTAAACTCTGATCAACGCAGGAGAATCTGAGGGTGTGTTTTAAAGTAGCCTTTATTTCTCCCTCAGAGCCCCACCGCCAACTTACGAAAGCTTCAGTGGAGCACCTGCTCTTGGGACAAGTAATGAATGGGTTCTTGAGCACTTGGGAAAAGGCCATTTAAGGCTGTCTCCTCCATGTCTGGTCATTCCTCACTGTGCTGGCTCCCCTCTTTCTACTCAAATGCTGGGCTTCCCCCACAGCTCTAGGTTTGGTCTTTTTCTTACTACTCTGAGTGATCAGATTTCCACAGCTTCAAATTACTCATAAATCCCATTCCCTAGGCTTCAGTTCTCAATACTTGTCTACCTCTTACACATTTCCAAATTCTCCCACACATTTCAAACTCATCAGGCCTAAAATTATATTGTACCTACAGTCTCTCTTCTCTAAGTCCTCACCCAAATCTATTTCTCTTCCAGTTTTCCTCATCTTAAAGAAAAGCACTCCTTTCCATCCTTCACCCAAGCCACAAATCTGTGGGTCATCGTTTGCAATCCCTTTTCTTTTACCTCTACATTCAATGAGTTTCCAACTCTACCTTCTTAATATTCAGTGGTATGCAGGTAAATGTTTAACCATCAGCTCTCCAGGCTAAAAAAATTTTAAAAAATTTAAAAAGTCCAAACTTGCAGTAATTGTCTATGTCTGTGACATAAATACCCCAACCATTGCCAATTTCAAGCCACCAATGTGAGGTCACTGAACATGGAGTTTGGAAGAGATGTGCACAAATGGCTCCAGCACACCACTGTCTATTCCTCAGAACTATTTCTCACCTCCATACCTACTGCTACTGACATCATTCAGGATTTCATCTTCTCTCTCCTCAATCTACATGATAGAATCTTCATGAATTTCCTTGGCCACACAAACTTATAAACCACCCCCACCCATTTGACATAAAAGCCAAGTATCATCACCTGCTTAAGCCCCTTCATTGCCCACTCGTTATCTTCACATATAAGGCTCTTGATTATTTGGTCTCTACTGACCCTTGAGCTTCATCTCTTGCCACACAACCACCTAGAACCTCTACTCCAATCATACAAACATTCATGGTATTCCCAAACATAGGATACTGCTCTATACCTCCACACCTCTGCTTATTCTATTCCTACTCCCTGGGACAACCTTCCCTAATCTGTTCACTGAGCCCAGCTCTTTTAAGATTCAGCTCAAACCTTTTCTCCAGGAAGCTTTTCCTCAACTCCTTAGGTAGACTTGATGTCACCCACTTTTACGCCTCCGGTACATGCTAGAACCTCTAACTCTCTTTATTGAATTTCTTTTCATATTCATCTCCTCCCACTAGACAGGAGCTTCTTGAAGGCAAGAACTAGATCTTACTCGTGTGATATACCAAGCAGGTAGTATGGTGACAGAATACAGTGAATACTCAAGAAACTATTATTATCCCAGCAACTAACACTCTAAGACCAGTATGCAGTAACTGCTCAAATATCTATTGAATGAAAACATCAGTATGTTCCTGCCATCTACCCAAGGCCATAGGACAGCTAAGATACTCCACCTATACCTTCTAGATTATTAGCTTATACTGCCACAGTCAAAGAATTTGCACCATAATTTTTCTTTAAGCCTATCGCCTCTGTGTTAGTTTCCTAGGGCTGCAACAAAGGACTACCTTACTTCAACAAAAGAAATCTATTTCCTCAGTTCTAGAGAAGTTGGAGATCAAGTCATCCCCAGGGTTATTTCCTTCTAAGACCCCTCTCCTTGGTCTGTAGAGGTCTTCATGGTCACATGGCATTCTCCTGCTATGTGTATTTGTGTCCAAATTTTCTCCTCTTAGATCAGCCACATTGGATCAGGGCCCACCCTAATGATCTCATTTTAACTTAAGTGCCTCCTTAAAGACCTTATCTCCAAATACAGTCACATTCTGAGGCAGTGGAGATTAGGACTTCAACACATGGATTTTAGGGGGGCACAATTCAGTCAGTAACAGCCTTCTGCTAAACTATGAGCTCCTCAAAAGGCAGAAGCTACGGCTTAGTCTTCTTTCTTAGTATCCAATGGGCCTAATGGAGTACCTGGAACACAGAAGATTCTCAATAAATTATTTGCGGGAGACAACTTCCCAGAAGTATAGTCCAAATATGGATTGTTGTCCTTTCCAAATCCGGGGGCCAGCACCAGGAAGAATGTGGCTTTTACTCTTTCCCTTAAAGAAAGCTTGATGCAGCCTGCCTGGCTCAGTCAGTAGAACATGAGACTCTTGATCTCAGAGTTGTAAGTTCAAGTCCCATGTTGGGTGTAGAGAGTCCTTAAAATCTTAAAGTTTGATGCTATCACAATCTCTAGAGAGTCCATTACCAAACTGCCATTTACACAGCACCCAATGCCAAACAGAAAAAAAATTCCGTAAGACCAGACACCCAAAGCCAATTGACAATACCCTGCCTCCCTCCAGATCCATTCTGATATACCCAGACTGACAGTATAACATATAGGTAGAGTCAAATTCAAAGTCAAGAGAAAACCAACACAATCCACTGAACAAGGTATAATAGCTTAGGAGAAATGGCAAAATGGACATCTGCTACTTTTTTCCTACCCAAAAGGAAACTTCTCCCTCACTGTTCTGCATGATTTTGGTGGGCCTATTAACCATATAGCCTGCCTCCCCACTATCAAGATGGGACTTGACCTAATCAGTTTCCTCTGCTCTACCAGGAATTTGAATCCCGAGTGAAGTAACATGAAGACAGGAAATAACTGGAGGGAGTTAATCAGGCCAGGGCCATGAAAGGCGCCTGGTTCATACGTCCTTCAAATGGCCCTCATTCCTGACCTTCCCAAGGCATGACTGACACAGTCTTTGTTTCTGAGACCTACTTGATAGTCTACAAAAAATGCCTTTCATTAAGCTAGAAAGGGTTTATTCTATAGGTCTCAAAGAATCTTGGCACATATAATAGCCCCTGGAAGTGGGATGTGACTGGTGGTGGATCTAATACATGAAAATGGGAGCAGGCTGTAAATATTCCCCTAACCATAGCTGAAAGTTGTGTTCATCACCCTTGTTATACCACTGCAAAGCAATCAACTACACTTCTTCTTGCATTTTAGGACACAATCCACATGACTCCCCAGGCTAAATCTTTAGGGAAGTTTGTAAGGAAATGTCAAAATAGTAGAGTGTATGGCTATTTCAACTGCTTTTGGTAAAATCCTAGAAATGACTTCACTTCAGCCTGGGTGGCCTAACTGATCACAGAGACCAGAACATTCTGCCCCACCTACACTGGCCCTTTTCGACTGTAGGAATCCAAGACAACAACATCAGATAATCATGAAGGACTAGGAATTTGAATCAATTCATCAATAATAATGCTAGAAGACGCAGGAAGGAAGGAAACCACAAAAAATAAGATCAGAAACAAGAGAACTGGGGGAAGCTAGATCCCTCAAGTACCTCCTGATGTATACTCCCCTTCCAAGAAAAGTGCCAAGCGCTGGAATGAAGTCAAAGGATGAGGAAAAAAACTAGCACTACCTTTATCCCAAGGCAAAAAGCAGCAAAATTGAGGGCAAAAGTATGGGCAGGGCAGCAAGGCCTACTTCTGAGAGAGAAATCCCCAAGCTATGGCCCAAAGTCAAGTACCAACCCAGAGTGGGAAATACATACAGTCCAGCAGATTTAAGTTGGGTTGAGTTAAGCTGCCATAGGAACTTTGGAAGATAAACACCTATCATTGCTCCAAAATCGATTTCCATATATCCTAACCCACAGCACCACCAGAATTTGGGATGCTAAAATAATACACCCCCAGCAGGAAAATCCTACCTAGTGTCCTTCTCAAATGTGTACGTGGAATTCCTAATGAGGCAACAAAGAGCAGGTTCAATAGTAGCCAGGCACATAAGGCAGTGCAGCACACCAACCACCTACATGTGTGTCTCAGGTACTGAAGGAAAAAACTCTAATCACGGAGCAGTAATAGCTAAATACAATGATCTCTGTAACACCCAAGACTAATACCAACCAAGCATCCAAGTTAAAAGGAATCAGCAACTTTCTATAAATATACAGGGAACCACAAGATTTAGATGCAGACGATAGGTAAAAATAGAAAAAAGATTAACTCTGAAAAATAGATTACGTGGTAGAGATAAAGGTGGAAAAAAATTATACTCCTTCAGTTGTACTAAGAGAATGACTGATTTACAAAGTGTCTAAATTAAATAAAAATATCTCAAACTGCTTACACACTAATGGTTTATGATACCCAAGGAGTTGGTTAGCAAACAAAGCCACTTCAAAAGGAGCACTAGATAGAAATCTGAAAGCTGCCCACCTTCTTCTGTGACCAGCGAGCTCAGAATCTGGGTCATACTCCACGCAGAATCACAGTATCTATAGTACTGTTTCCTAAATGAATGGTCCCCCCAGAAGCAGCACTGGCATAAGGCATTCTTCCTCCCCTCACCCCTGCCACCCAGTGTTTTCTTCTGGGGTTTTTTTAAATTTTAATTCCAGTATAGTTAACATACAGTGTTATATGAGCTTCAGGTGTGCAATATAGGGATTCAACAATTCTATACACAGCTCAATGCAAGGCACTCTTTTCTTACGTCTTCTATGGAACTCTTTCTCCCACAAGTCATACAATCTACACTGTATTTCTATTAAATGGCACAGAATCGCTTGGAAGCAGAGAAGAATTTCCATTTCCATATGGCTAGGATCTTTCGCTTATGTGCTAAGGGAGGGAAAATATAATTCCCCAGATCTATTGCATTCTCCCATCATTTTTATGAACTGCCCTGAGAAAACCGCCATTAGAGACAAACTATAAGGAATATTTATATACTGTGAGCAAAAGAACGAACATAAGTTGGGTGGGGTCACAGATGAGTAAGGGCAACCTAGAATGATTCTGCTGAAAATATTTCAACACTGATGAACACTAGGCCGTCATTTGGCTTATTAAAATAGTGCTGGGTAGTGAGAGGGAAGCTGGCACATTTTCCTGTAGATGAGATGGCCCTGGGGGGTTTGAACAGTTGGGACACAGCTGCCATGGCTAAAACCAAGCAAGTACAGATGTCACACCAAAGTGGAAGTAATTTCATACCATCCCATGCTGCCAATTCAAAATGCCAATGGAGGAAAAGTATTGAAGGAAGTCTTTAAAATAGACTAGATAACTATTTTAAATACCAATTCTGTGTGTAACTGAAGTTTTTGCTGTTGAGGTCCATGAACAACAGTTATTACAGCTTAGAGAGCTCAATCAAGAATTTTATTGCTCAGCAAGATAAATGTAATACAATGTACTCTTCTTGGAGTTTGGAACAGCCACAGAGTCACTAGACATTAGACTTTGTATCTCCAAAGGTCTTTCAGAAATTGTCCTTTTAAACAACTTTCTTCTTGAATAGTAGTATCCCTTGTCAGTAGTGCTATCATTCTCTACATCCTTAATGCATACACTTAATGGTATCACATGGCATGACATCTTAGTACTCACTACGCTTATAGAAAGACAAGCCATGAAAGGGAACACTTCACACACATACACATCCACACCCAACTTACCAAATCCCTTCTTCGGTTCTACTAACTTCAAGGTAAAGGGTTCATCTTTTTTTAATTCCTTTAATTTTTTTGCAACGTCATAGTGACGCCACCCAATGATACTTTCTCCATTTACGGATTCGATATGATCCCCCACACAGATTGTTTTAACTGAGTCAATTAGGCTACCATCTTTAATTCTCTGAAAGAAAGAAAATTGAGGATAACACATAATACAAATAGAACTACATAACATTTTTCAGGCTCCTGAGACATTATATATATTGACATATTAACAATGCAGCTTAATGCTCAAAGATGAAAGACCAAGCAACAAAGGACAACCATCTTACCTCATTCAGAATTATGCTCCATCAGTCATCAACACCTCCTCTGAGAAATTTCTGACATCCCCTGGGATACTCCCCCAAGAACAGTCAGGGTGTCACTCTCATGCTTCTATAGATTTTGCTACATATTCTAAGCTCTAAACTGAGCACTTCACATTTGCCATCTCATTTAATTTTAACAACCTTTATGAGAGTCTCATGTCATAAATCAGAAAAATTGAAGCTTGGGAAGATCAAGTAATTTGCCAGTTCAGCATACTATAGTGCAATTGTTCATTTACTTCTCAATCTCCATTACTGAACTGTAATATCCTTGGAGACAGAGATGGTGTTATTCACCATTACATGCTCTGTGTCTAGCACAGTACTACACAAAAAAGTTCCTCCAAAAATGGTTGTTGAATCATTTCAAAATGAAACCCATTACATAAGAATAGAGCTGAAGATTTTTTTTTCCTGGCAACGTTTTTTAAACCTTAGTTACAAATGTAATGATTCAAGAATTGGTACAACCTCTGCTAAGAACATTGATAACTAATAAGACACAGGTGTGGTTACCATTTAGGAAGCCAGTAAGTGATTTTATACTATCATTTTTCATTTATATATTTTAGGTCAGGAGAACTTAGGACCCACAGGAAAACTTCATATTGGTCTTTCTTAAATCTATTTTACTTCTACACAATAAGTCTATAGTGCATAGCCTCAAAAGGAGACCTAAGAGTCCCTAAGATAGTACTAAGATTTTATGGAAGGATTTTAGAGATAAGAGGCCCAGAAAACCCTGCACAGTTAACAGCCCTGCAAAGTTCAATTCTTCCACAATAGTGAGGAACAGGGCAAAAGAAAAGCCACCGTCTGCCTCAGGAGTCACAAATCCTTCATGGGGGTGGATAGGATAGAAATATTAGGGACTACTATATGTATAATAAAAGCATGTGCATTCCCCACTCTTACCAGGTGGAAAAATAACATCTTTTGAATCAGCAGGGTGACCACTGCATCTGAGAGTTAAGAGGAGAACTGATCTCATGTACCCCAGCATCTCCATAATATCATCAGAAGAAAGAAAATTGTACAAGACTACTCTGGGAAGGTTGGACTTTTTTAAGTTTTATTACTATGTATCAGAACTCACAATAGGTTTCTTTTTTACCCCCAAATTTTAAGAACATTCCTATTTTCATTATAATAGTAACTATTAATATGCTTTACGCAAACAAAATAATGCCAATTCAGAGCTCACTATCATTACAAAAAGTGAAATATTTTTTAAAATGAGAAATTTCACAATCTGACGTATTGTTTTATTAGGAGTCGATACTAGCATTATAAGTTAACAGAATTAAGAGTTACTAAGATCACAGAAAAATAAGCAAGATTTAAAGGAAAACTAGAGTCTAAAGAAACAAAAAAAAACTATTTAATATCCTGTCATCTACCCATTCTTAAGCCATTCAAGAATGTGAAAATCTATATATAACTTTCACTTTCTTGATTTTTATTCTAATTTATCTCTTAATATCTTCTGACCGTATTTTTTTCCTTTGATCAATGACACCATATAAGTTTCAGTGTACCATCACATATTTTTAAGACTTATCACAATTTTATTAAAAATAATTATATAAAATTAATTAAATGAAAAATTTTACAAGGCACATGGCTCAGTCAGAAGAGCATGCAACTTTTGATCTTGCAGTCATGGGTTCAAGCCCCGTGTGGAGCATAAGGATTAAATAAATAAAACTTTTAAAAATGGAAAACTTTACAGATACATATAAATCTTACCAGTAAATTAAAGGTCAGGGTAACAAAAATCTAGGTTGTCCTGGACCTGTGAGTAGCCACAGAGGTCACTAGAAAAGTGTCCAGACAGAAGGAGGAAAGGCAGTTACCGAAAGTCAGAGCAAGTAGCAAGGCTAGAATCCAGGCGGGCAAGTCAAAGCACGGGTAATAGTCAGAGGCAGCAGATATGGATCTGGGATGAAGAGATGGGAAAATCTGTGTAAGAAACTTGAAGAGCACCATAAGGGCAATCAAATACAGAAGCAAAGGGCATGCCTAGGTGGCTCAGTTGGTTAAATATCTTGCTCTTGGTTTCGGCTCAGGTCATGATCTCAGGGCTGTGGGATCGAGCCCCACGCTGGGCTCTGCACTCAGTGCAGAGTCTGCTTCAGATTCTCTCCCCCTCACTCTCCACGTATGCATGCTCTCTCACGTAAATAAAATCTTAAAAAAAAAAAAGATATAGAAGCAAAGGAGAAGACACTGATTATATATGTTGTGGGTTACCTAAGCCTTAGCCTCTTAAGTCATAGAATAAAAAATGAGGTAGCCATTGAGACAAGTTTCTGGATGATAATCATAACATGACACAGATTAATATTGCTAAAAGTACTACTCAAACACAAAGAACTGGAAAAGAAAAAGGTATTCATTCTACGCTTATATTTACTGAGTCACTTATTATCATTCTCTATGACAGAACTTTGTCTCATCTGGCTTTAGAGCTTGATATTGCAAAGTGCAGAGAAGACAAATACTTTTTAAAAGATGAGATTCACAACATTATTAAACTCAGAGGTTCCCAAACATTTTAGACCATTATTATAGTATTTTCCATTATTTCATTGCATATACTTACAGAACTCTGTCTGCTCATCACAGGTATCAGCAGAACTCAAGGGCAACATCCCACCCTACTCAAAGCTAAGGCATCAGATTCAAAGTTGTTTGAGCTGCATGCCCTACTGCCATGGTCTGCAACTCTGAGATCTGTGCTGCTGATCCACCCAACACTGTCCTCAAACCTCATTCATAATGAAGTAACACTCATAACAACCGTAAATAGTTAATTCATTTAACCTTCAAAGCAAGCCTCATTCCATTAACAGAGAAGAATATCAAGGTACAGTGATTACACGGCTTGATTAAAAGAACACAACAAACAACAGAATTGGGGTTCAAAGAGAGGTGGTACCAACAGCCTACATGACCCTGAATTACAACAAGGCCTAAAACATTTACCACCTGTCCCTTTATATAAATGTTTGCCAACTCATCTTAAACTGCTCTAGGAATTTCCGGTTTTGTTAAAAGTATACTCTGAATTTTCTGATTAGGTTATTTATATACTCTGGTTCTGGGAAAATGGACTTGTAAAATCTAAAATCACAAATATTTAAATCCATTGTCTTTTCACCTGAAAAGTTTTATCTGTGAGAACCATGCAGTACTGTCTTTTAATTCAATTTTTTTTTAATCATATATATATTTTTTAGATTTCACATAGAAGATAGATCTTACAGTATGGGTGTTTCTCTGACATTTCACTTAGCATAACGCCCTTAAGATCCATCCATATTGCCACAAATGGGAAGATTTCATTCTGTTATACAGCTAATATTCCATCGTGCATATGCACGCACACACATGCACGCTCACACGTCTTTATCCATTCATCAGTGGATGGGCACTTAGGTTGCTTCCACATCTTGAGAATTGTAAATAATGCTGCAATGAACACTGTACACAAATGCATGGTGCATTTGTCTTTATGATTTTATTTGGGAGAGAGAGTGTGCGCAGAGGGAGAGGGACAAGCAGACTCTGCACAAAGCAGAGAGCCAAGTGTCAGGCTCTATCCCACCACCCTGAGATCATGACCTGAGCCAAAATCAAGAGTTGGATGTTTAACCGACTGAGCCACCCAGGTATCCTTGGTTCATTTATCTTTCTGAATTAGCATTTTCATTTTCCTCATATAAATACCCAGAAGTAGAATTGCTGAATTTCACGGTAATTCTAGTTTTAATTTTTTGAGGAAACGCCATATTGTTTTCCGTACACCAATTTACATTCCCACCAACAGTGCACAAGGGTTCCCTTTTCTCCACATCCTCACCAACACTTGTTATTTCTAGTCCTTTTGAGAATAGCCATTCTAACAGGTGCAAGGTGGTATCTCACTGTGGTTTTGATTTGCATTTCCCTGATGATTAATGACAAAACATCTTTTCATGTACCTGTTAGCCATCTGTAGGTCTTCTTTGATTCAGATCTTCTGCCCATTTTTTTTAATCTGACTGTATTTTAGTTAGATAGTCCCACTTTTTATTTTTCCTTCTGTTGCTTCTGTTTTCAGGTTCAAAAATCATCACCAAAACCTATGTCAAAGAGCTTACTGCCTAGCTTTTCTCCTAGTTTTGTGGTTTCAGGTTTTAATTCAAGTCTTTAATACATTCTATATTAATTTTTGTGTATGGTGTGAGAGAATGATCCAGCTTCATTCTTTTGCATGTGGCTATCCAATTTTCCCATTATTGGATATCCCATATTTACCACACCATTAATTAAAGAGTATCCAAAAAAAGTAAATAAAAAAGAGTATTCCCTCCCCCATTGTATATTCTTGGCTCCTTTATTATAAATTGGCCATATATGCAGGAGTTTATTTCTGGGCTCTCTATTCTGCCCCATTGATCAAGGTTTGTTTTTATGCTAATACTACACTGTTTTAGTTACCAAAGCTTTGTAATATACCTTGAAATCAGGGAATGTGCTGCCTTCAGCTTTGTTCTTTCTTAACCTTACTTGGTTATTCAGGGTCTTCCATGGTTGGTTCCACATGAATTTTAAGACTATTCTATTTGTTTGAAAAGTGTCATTGGAATTTTGATAGGGTTTGCACTGACTCTGTAATATTACTTTGAGTAGTATGGACATTTTAACTATTAATTCTTCCAAACCATGAGCATGGAATAGCTTTTCATTTATTTGGCTTCAATTTCTTACATTAACATCTTGTAGTTTTCAATAGGATATTCTCCTCCTTGGTCAAATTTGTTCCTCAGTACTTTACTCTTCTGATGCAACTGTAGATGGAACTGTTTTTTCTGATAGTTCATTATTAGCATATAGAAATGTTAGATTTTAGCATATCAATTTTACTGAATTTATTAGTTCTAATAGTTTTCTGGATAAAGTGTTGAGTTTTCTGTATATATTGTCTTCAAACAGTGACCATTTTACTTCTTTTTTTTTTTTTTAAGATTTTATTTATTTATTTGACAGAGATAGAGACAGCCAGCGAGAGAGGGAACACAAGGGGGGAGTGGGAGAGGAAGAAGCAGGCTCACAGCGAAGGAGCCTGATGTGGGGCTCGATCCCATAACGCCGGGATCACGCCCTGAGCCGAAGGCAGACGCTTAACCACTGTGCCACCCAGGCGCCCCCATTTTACTTCTTCCTCTCCAACTTGCATAGCTTTTATTTCTTTTTCTTGCCTAATTGCTCGGGCTAGAACCTTCAATACGGTGTTGAATAGAAGTGGCAAGGGTGGGCATCCTTGCCTTGTTCCTGATCTTAATGGTGAAAAGCTGAAAGCTTTTCCTCTAAGTATGATGTTAGCTGTGGGCTTGTCCTATAGGACACTTACTACATTGAGGTATGTTCCCTCTTACCCACTTTGTTGAGAGTTTTTACCATAAACAAATGCTGAATTCTATCAAATGTTTTTTCTGCATCTGAGAAATCATAATTTTTATCCTTCACTTTGTTAATGTGGTATAACACATTGATTTGTGGATGTTGAACCATCCCTGGAATAAACCCCACCTGGTCATGAGGTATGATCTTTTTAATGTATTGCTGAATATGATTGCTAATGTTTTATTGAGGATTTTTGCATTTATGTTATTATGAATACTGGCTCTTGTGGGCACTCTTGTCTGGTTTTGGTATACAGGTAACACTGGCTTCATAAAATGAGCTTGGAAGAGTGCATTCTTCTAATTTTTGGAAGAATTTGAGGATTAGTATTAATTCTTCTCTTTGAATGTTTGGTTGAATTTGCCAGTGAAGCCATCTGGTCCTAAACTTTTGTTGTTGGGAAGTTTTTCATTACTATCAAGGAGATTAAATTCATCTGTTCAGATTTTTTTATTTCATCATCAGTCTTGGTGGGTTGTAGGTTTCTAGGAATTTACCCATGCCTTATATGTTGTCCAGTATGTTAGGTCTAACTGTTCACAGTAGTCTCTTATGATCCTCTGCATTTCGGTGGTATCCAGTGTAACATCTATCTCACTTCTGGTTTTGAGTCCTTTTTGGTGAATCTAGCTAAAGGTCTGTCAAATGTTTTTTTCTAAGAACCAACTCTTAGTTTCACTGATCTTCTCTATGGTCTTTTTAGTCTGTTTTTCTTTTGGGGAGGGTGCAGAGGGAGAGAGAGGTTCCCAAGCAGTACTCCCCTCCCCACCGACATGGGGTTTGATCTCACAACCCTGCGATCACGACGTGAACCAACATCAACAGTCAGATGCTTACCGACTGAGCCACCCAGGCACCCCCTGTATATTCCCAGTCTCTATTTTTGGCCTTTGTTATTTCCTTCCTTCTACTAACTTTGGGTTCATTTGTTCTTTTTCTACTTCCTTGAGGTATGAAGTTAGGTTGAGACTTGTTTCTTGAGGTAGGCATTTATCTCTATGACCTTCCCTCTTAAAACTGCTTTTTGGGGGCACCTGGGTGGCTCAGCTGAGCAATGGACTCTTGATTTTGACAAAGGCCTGGTCTCGAGGTCATGAGTTCAAGCCCTGTGTTGGGCTCCATGCTGGGCATGGAGCCTCCTTTAAAAAAAACAGAGAGGTGGAGAGAGAAGAGCATGGAACCCAGGATACCTGGGTGGCTCAGTGGGTTAAGCATCAGCCTTTAGCTCAGGTCATGATCCCAGGGTCCTGATAATCAAGCCCCATGTCAGGCTCTCTGCTCAATGGGGAGTCTGTTTCTCCCTCTCCCTCTGACCCTCCGCCCGGCTTGTGCTCTTGCTCACTCACACTCTCTCAAAAAAAATCTGGGGAGGGGAGGCATGGAGCCCAACAAAGGGCTCAATCTCAGGACCCTGAGATCACAACCTGAGCCAAAATCAAGAATCAGATGCCCAACTGACTGTGCCACCCAGGCGCCCCAGGCCTGTGTACTTTTATAGCCCAAGCTCCTACGCATCACACTGCCCTGCCTCCCTAACCATGGAATCCTTCCTCCTTACCCTTGTCTGAATCTGTACCACACTGTCCTACTCTAACCTACTAACTTCTAGCCACTACTGCAAGGATATCAAGTACTCACTTCAGCAGCACACATACTAAAATTGGAACCATACAGAAAAGATTAACACAGGTCCTGAACAAGAATGACATACAAACTCTTGGAATGTTTCATTTTTTTCTGCTTATCTTGGCAAAAATAAACACTGAAAGGGTGAGCCAAAAATTAATGAAAATGATCACTTATAAGGAGTGGGAGAAATGAGTAATGGGATAGAGGACTAGGAGAAAGAGTGACAGATCTCTGAATGTCTTTTAATATAGTTTTAACTTTTGAATCATGTTAATATTTTATGTATTCAGAAAAAATTAAAACAAGGATGAGGGGGGAAACTCAAACTCAATTCAAAAAGAAGCAAATGGATTCAACAGTATTTCAAATAAATAATAATCACCTAGTGGGGAAAGGGTCAGGAAAGAACCTATTCCAAGTAACCTCTGAATAGAATACTTTGTTTATATATATACATTTAGCTTAAAGAGGATATTAGGCAACTGATAAAATAATTTTGTCCATACTATAGTTTTATCAATATTAGATTTTCTGAATTTCACAACTGTACTACAGTTATATAGAGAAAAACCCTGTGCTTAGTAACTACATTCTGAAATAGTAAGAGTTAATGGGCATAATACACACAATCTACTTTTTCAAATAGTTCAGAAAAATTATATGTATTTGTATTTATATATGTGTGTGTGTGTGTGAGAGAAAGAGAGAGAGAGAGAACAAAATAGCAAATGTGGCAAATGGTAAAAATTAGAGAAATGGGTAAAGGGTATTCTGGAAGTCCTCTGTATTATTACAATCTTTCAGTAAGTTTTAAATTAACCCCCCTCAATTTTTACAAAGTCTTATTAACCATGTACACAGCAGGATATTCATTTCTCTAAGTTGAATTATATGTCAGCAGTTGGCTTATGCTCCACTTCCTCTTTGCCATCATGTTCTCTCTCCACAGGACCAGCAATGAATACGGAAGCAGGCACATGTTCAAGGAGGCATTAAAAAAATAAAGAACACAAGCTCTGAACATCAGAGGTTAAGATCTAAAAAATCCACACGTGCTTGCAAAACTTCTAAGCCCTTCCCTGCTGACATTAGAAAGGCATTGCTGCATGTGCCTCATGTCCTGAGCTTCCCCCAGATAATCCCACATGACTTTCCCAACTCACGATTTTCCATTTGATCACCCACTCAACCTTCAGCACAGTCATATCTTTTGCAGAGCTAAAAATAGCCATTCTATCAAATGGGAAGTTAAATAAAGTACTATTTACAGTTAAGAAGATAGCTTCCCTAAGACTTTTTTTTTTTTTAATGATGACAATGCATCAGCAAAGATTTGGACAAAATAAAAACATGAAACATGTTCTGTTTATGAAATTTACAACTAATTCTTCATGAAGTAGATAGGAATGTCAGCTCTGGAGTCAGATCTCTTGAATTCAAATCCTGAATTTTTCAGCTACGTAACTTTGAAGCAAGCTACTTAACCTCCCTGATCCTGTTTCTACATCTTTAAAATAGAGGTTAATAATACTGCCTACCCACAGGTGAATCTCCCAGATATCATGTTGAACTAAAGAAGCCAGAAACAATAGAGTACATGATTCTACTCAATGAAACTCAAGAACAAGCAAAACTATGGTGATAGCGGTCAGAATAGTGGCTACCTTTGTGGGGGAAGCAGGTTGAGAAGAGTTACAAGAGAGATTTCTGGGTGGTAGAAATTAAGTTTCCCTTGATCTGGGTGGTAGTTACACAGGTATGAGTACAATAAGCTATACATTAAAAATTTGTTGTCATCAACAAGAAAAAACCGTATCAAATTGAATTGTGAGGATTGGTGAGAAAGGTATGTAAAGTACCTAGTACATAAGCATTCAATGTAAGTCAGCTGTTACACAATTACTTAATACAAGTGTTTAAGAGATGGGTCTGGGCACTTGGGTGGCTCAGTCAGTTAAGTACCTGCCTTCAGCTCAGGTCATGACCCCAGGGTCCTGGGATCAGGCTCCCTGCTCAGCGGGNGGTAGTTACACAGGTATGAGTACAATAAGCTATACATTAAAAATTTGTTGTCATCAACAAGAAAAAACCGTATCAAATTGAATTGTGAGGATTGGTGAGAAAGGTATGTAAAGTACCTAGTACATAAGCATTCAATGTAAGTCAGCTGTTACACAATTACTTAATACAAGTGTTTAAGAGATGGGTCTGGGCACTTGGGTGGCTCAGTCAGTTAAGTACCTGCCTTCAGCTCAGGTCATGACCCCAGGGTCCTGGGAAAAAAAGAGAGAGAGAGAGAGAGATGAGCCTACTTTTCTTTTTACCACTCCTTAGTTCTTAGTTTTTCATACTATTTCAAACTTCCTTCTCTCATCTTTGAAGCTCTATATTGCTCTCTTTTTATCTAAATAAAAGAATTATATAGTTTAGAAAATGTTGGAAAACATTTTTTTAAGAAGTAAATAAGTTGTCAAAAATGTGTACACTTGGGGTGCCTGGCTGGCTCAGTTGGTAGAGCATGTAACTCTTGATCTCAGGGTTGTGAGTTCAAGCCCCACACTGGGCAGAGATTACTTTTTTAAAAATTATACACACACACACACACACACACACACACACACACACACACACTTACTTGGAAAAAACCCTAAAAATCAATGGAAATCAATATGGAAGTCATCAGATATTAATGAGCTACAGACCTACAACAGCTCATATGGATGACTGGGCACAAGGGCCATGCTTTCCTTTTCAGTAAGCTCTAAATTCTAGAGGAAGTTTAAACTGAAAGAAAAAATACAAGGAAAGGGTAAACAAAACATGAGGTCTTTGAAACACTTTTTAAATGAAACCTTATCAAACCATCCCTGCTAAGCCAGCTTTCAATCTGAAGATTTCTTTGACCTCGTAGATTTT
Organism: Ailuropoda melanoleuca; assembly: GCF_002007445.2. Classification (NCBI taxonomy): domain Eukaryota; kingdom Metazoa; phylum Chordata; class Mammalia; order Carnivora; family Ursidae; genus Ailuropoda; species Ailuropoda melanoleuca. The sequence continues at coordinate 49,980,075 of NC_048219.1, read as the reverse complement.
CTTAAATATTACCCTCAGTTAGGTCACATAGTTATTTTTTAAGACTTACCTTTATAAAAGCATAGCCAGTACCATTATCTGTAATGGTGAGACCAAGTGAATCCTCAGATTTATACACATTCACTTCTTTTTGGATCCCTTTCACATGGGCAAATATGAAATCTTCAAGACCTACATGTGATCCTAAGAGTCTTTCCATATCAACTTTAGGTGTGTTTAAAGTACAATATAAGATCTGTAAGAAAGAAAGAAATATATTAGCTCAGTTTCCATTAGGAAACATTCTGGTCATTAGTTTATTTAATATTTGAGCGAAATAGTCCTCAATTTATGATCTAAGAAATTACATCTTTAACCTCAGGTAATATATATTGAGTAGTTCCTATAGGCAAGGCTGTGTACTAAACAATTTACAGCTACGATCTCATTTAATCCTCACAATGACTTCATAAACACATTATCACCTGCAAATTATAGATGAGGAATTTTAGGCTAAAAAAGTAACTTGGCTAAGGTCACAGAGCCTATATTTGTCAAGAGCAAGATTCTGAGTTCAAATCATACCAACTTCGAAGTGATTTAAACACCTACATTACCTGCCATTTACAATGCTAAAACCAAAAGTTGTGTTCCCAAAGGAAGGCCATGATATATATACCACAATGAAATCATAGGCAAGACTATTTTTGAAAACTGGTGATTTGTTTGTTTGGTTTTTTTTAAAGATTTTATTTATTTATTCAACAGAGATAGAGATAGCCAGTGAGAGAGGGAACACAAGCAGGGGGAGTGGGAGAGGAAGAAGCAGGCTCATAGCGGAGAAGCCTGATGTGGGGTTCGATCCCACAACGCCGGGATCACGCCCTGAGCTGAAGGCAGACGCTTAACCGCTGTGCCACCCAGGCACCCCTGGTGATTTTTTTTTAAATGAGGGAAGTTATTTATCTTACATTATAGTGCTTGAGAGAATGAATGAATGAATGAGGCACTAAAATGAAGAGGTCTAAAACAGACCTCAAAGACCACTAATCCAATCCCTTAATTCTCAAAATAAAGGAACTGAGGTACAGAGAGATTAATGCAATTTGGTCAAATTCACATGACGGTAGAAACAGCATGAAAAACTGGGATAATAAAAAGTTGTGTAGAGATTTTTAAAGAGACTTATGTTCCCCACATCTTTATTGAACCTCGTTTTCCTTCAAAAATAGGGTCCATTTTACTAAAATCTGTAGGGCAGCTCTTAAGTTTGTCTATCATGATTTTCGTAATTTCTGGGGCCCAAATACAAAATTACAGAACAGGAGGAGAAAAAGGGTTGAAAACACATCACTGGTTCAAAAATGAAGTTCAACAGACATTTCTTGAGTACGTACGTCCCAAAGAAAAACATTTAATATGGTTATTTCATACCAAAATGGCTAAAGGAAAATTTTTTCACTCTTTTCTATTGTCAAGTAATTTTGCCACAGATGTTGCCAGCCCTTCCTCCAAACCTGAGCCTTGCTTCAGTCCTCTCTTTCAACACTCTCCCTATATCCCTGGGTTTCACACCATTCCTGATTCCCACTGGAACTTAAGCCTTAACACATCCATAAGCCTCATGAAGTTCAGAAATGGTGCAACTACTACTTATTAAATGGCTCTTTAAGCCATATCAGAATGTGTCAGAATTGGAAGAGCTCTCTCTGTTACACAGCTAAAAGGTCCAGCGTGGTCACCAAAACTCTGATCAAATCTCAGAAGTGTATGGGGGCGCCTGGGTGGCACAGCGGTTAAGCGTCTGCCTTCGGCTCAGGGCGTGATCCCGGCGTTACGGGATCGAGCCCCACGTCAGGCTCCTCTGCTGGGAGCCTGCTTCTTCCTCTCCCACTCCCCCTGCTTGTGTCCCCTCTCTCACTGACTGTCTCTATCTCTGTCAAATNAAAAAAAAAAAAATTTTAAAAAAAAAAAAAAAAAAAAAATCTCAGAAGTGTATGAAAAGAGCTAGTGATGAGGACAAGAGGCAACTGGGTATCAAAGAATAAAGGCTTACAAAGAAAAAACAGTGTTTCCACCCTTTCCCTTTTTCATCCTTGGTGAGCTGTGCTAACTGGTGTTTTTGCAAATACCCTAGTGTAAAAATTGTATGATTCACAGGAGAAATGTCCTTTAAGAATGGCTCCTATTCCTTATTCTAACTGTGAAATCAATGGTATAATTAGTCCACTGACAAAAATCACTAATAGTGTGGGTAGAGAGGCAAGGGAATATGCGTAGTAAACAGCTTTTCTGATTTCCTTTCTCAAAAATTTGATGGGAAGTAGAAGAAAGTTTTGCTTTGTATTGTTCTAAACAGTGAATCTGTTAATGTGTTCACAGTGGATCCCAAACACCATTAATATAAAAGCCACTTAGGAAATAAAATATTAACACATAATGATGAGGGGCGCCTGGGTAGCTCAGTCAGTTAAACAACAGCCTTTGGCTCAGGTCATGATCCCAGGGTCTTGGGATTGAGCCGTCCCCCCTACCCCGAATCGGGCTCCCTGCTCAGTGGGGAGTCTGCTCCTCCCTCTCCCTCTGCCCTCCCCCTTCTCCCTCCCTTCNCCCCCCCTTCCCCCCCCCAAAAAAAAAAATCTTTAAAAAAAAAAAAAAAAAAAAACATAATGATGATGTAACAGGGCAGGAGAAAAGCCCCAGAAAGGAAATCCCACGCAAAGCAGACTTCTAGTTACTAAGCTGTTTCCTTTCTTTCAATTTTTCACGTTTCACTGCAGAGCAAATATTAGATTTCCTGTAGGTATGACCCTTTTTCATTCTGCTTCCTCCCCTGCAGAATAATGTTCCATTCCAGACAGCCAAAAGTTTGCAGGCAAGGTATTTTTTTTTTCTGGAAGGAGTGGAGCCAGCTACATCCTTCACAGAATGGAGCTCCACAGGAAGCTGTGTTGAAAACCTGCAGCCCTCTGCAACAGCAAGTAACTAAAACTCCCTGACTTCAGGTCAGATCTCTACAGGAGAATAAACACCTAACACTCCTAGGATCTCAACACACAGCTATCAGCAAATATATCTGTAAGACGTGGAAAGGGGGCTAGAAATTCAAACACATCCTCACTGAAAAATAAGGAAGTGATATAGTGCTTTCTGAATGCTGCAAAATTCTTGCTCAGTCATCCACCCACCAATTATCTATTAAATATATGCTTTTTGCCAGGTTCTGTGCTGCACACTGTGCATGCAAAAATGGACAGTCCCTATACAACAAGGAAATCCCAAGCTCATACACCGCCCTGAGGTACAGTAAGGCAACATGAGTCAACTGGAAGAGATCAAAAGCCATGAATATTTAAACCACAAGGAACCTCAAATACATATCTTGAGCTTTCCTACCTTCATTCACACATTTCCCTTCAATCCCAAATCAAAAATGCCTGCCCACCCATTCCACCCCTACGTCCTTGCCTATTGAGACTATGCTCAAATGTGACTGCCCAGGTGGAATCAATCTTTCCACTTTACTCACATCGTTTAAATCTAGTACCTCATTCAACTGTCTGAGTCACCTTGCCTTGAAGTCCTCTTGGTTTAGCACATCGTCATTCTCACCCTAAGAGGAGATCTTGTTCTCTTTCTCCTACAATGGCTAACAAGCACCCCGTTCAGTTTGTATCTCAGTGGCATTGACAACATATGTTCACTTACCTCATTTGATACAATATACATGTACACCAGGTTTTATTATCCTCATTTTGCAGATGAGAAAAATTATGACTTTATCTAATTAACACAGCTAATAAATGTTTACTGTTAGGGTGGGGGAAAAAATGATGCACTGTTCAGGTCATATCCATGTTCCTTTAAGAAATACTTGCTTCCACTGTAAGTATACTAGATAAAGACAGTAAGACATAGTATTTAACATTTTCTATACCTTCTCGTGAACAAACGAAACTAAATCAAAAGAAAGTAAACTCGGGGCGCCTGGGTGGCACAGCGGTTAAGCGTCTGCCTTCGGCTCAGGGCGTGATCCCGGCGTTATGGGTTCGAGCCCCACATCAGGCTCCTCCGCTATGAGCCTGCTTCTTCCTCTCCCACTCCCCCTGCTTGTGTTCCCTCTCTCACTGGCTGTCTCTATCTCTGTCAAATAAATAAATAAAATCTTTAAAAAAAAAAAAAAAAAGAAAGAAAGTAAACTTCATGGCAAGGTATATGTTATAAGGTGAGTAATCCAGTAGATAAAAACTTTCTCATGTTTTTTACTGTAAAATAAAATCCTTAATGTCTTCTAAGGTATCCATATTTAGTGTTTTACTACCTTTGTCCATTTTTTATAAGGTAAATGGAATATTCTAATTGCAGTTGTGCTCTCCAAGTTCCTGTCTCCCTACCAGACACCACATGGCCTCCCAGAAGTGCCACCCAACTGCCACCAGCTGCCGCCACCCACAAAGGAATGGAGCCAAGTGGGGGTGCTGTGCAGGGACCCATGGGCAACAGGCTACATCAGAAGCTGATGACCCTTATGACCTTTTCTCTGCCTTCCCTGAATGAGACCTTTTCAAATGGGTGGGGACCTTCCGTGGAGCAGCTGGCCCAGTATATAAAGCCCTGAGGTGTACACTCTCCCCAGAGCTTGCCAGTGGCTACCCTTACAGTGCACCCACACGGTGAAGTTCCTCACACCCTGCTCCCACCCCAGCGTGGACAGGTGGGTCACATATGCCTGGACATCCTGAAGCACAAGTGGTCTATCCTGTATGATGTCAGGACCATCCTGCTGTCCATCCAGAGCCCACTAGGGGAACCCAACTCTGATAGCCCTTTGAACACACATGCTGCCGAGCTCTGGAAAAACCCCACCGCCTTTAACAAGTATCTACAAGAAACCTACTCAAGGTCTCCAGCTAAGATTTCTGACTGTCTAGCCTCTCTCCTCGTGCTGCCTTTTTGTTTTTTCCTTAGATGGTCTGTCCTTTCCTTCATTTCTATAGAGGAGTCTATACCTTAAGCTGTGGTGTCATTTTTGTTTTGTTTGTTTTTTAAATTAAGGCCTTAAGATTGAGCCCTTGTGACAAATCTATTAAATACATTCGGTTTAAAGAAAAAAAGGGGGGGGTAAACAGAAGGGGGAATGAACCATGAGAGACTATGGACTCTGGAAAACAAACTGAGGGCTTCAGGGGGGAAGGGGGGTGGGGGAATGGGACAGGCTGGAGATGGGTATTAAGGAGGGCACGTATTGCATGGTGCACTGGGTGTTATACGCAAGTAATGAATCATGGAACTTTACATCGAAAACTAGGGATATACTGTATGGTGACTAACATAATAAAAAAAAATAAAAGAAAATAAAAAAAAGAAAGAGAAAAAAAAAGAAATGGAATACTCATGACTACTCCATTTTCTAAAGCAGCACTGCCCAACAAATATGTAAAAAGTCACATAATAGTTGCATTAACAAAAGTAAAAATAGATGTTAATTTATTCAATTTATGTAATCCATATATTCAATACATTGTTTCAAACATATAAAAATTGAGATAGTTTACATTTTTGAAATTTTTAAGATCTTACTCAATTTGAACTAGCCAGAGTGTCCAGTATCTATATTTTGCTACTAGCTACCATACGGGGCAACTCAGTTCTAAAATATCCTGTCTTTATCAATTTTATACTTTGTATTTTTCCCATCTCCATATATCTGCACATGGCATTTCCTTGGCCAAAATGCCTTAGCTAAAACCCAACTTCTAAATCCAGTCTATGTCAAAATCTTCCCCATCCAATAAAGTCTATTACTTTTTCAATTATCTTTATCCTAGGCTAACTTTTTTTTTTTTTTTTTTAAGATTTTGAAGTAATCTCTACACTCAATGTGGGGCTCAAACTCATGATGCCAAGATCAACATCCTGTCTGATACAGTCCTCTCCCAGAATATTTATTTACACAAGAAAATAATTTCACCAACCCATTCTAGACTAGATTTTGTTGTTTTCAACTAAATTCCTAATAGAATCATTATAGTTTGTATCTTTATAACTTTTCAGTTTAATAACTTTCTACTAGTATCTCATTTTATCCTTAAACTCAGTAAGGTAGATGGTGAATTGAGGTACTACATCCATCCTTATCGTAATTTCATATCCTATTCCCCCTATGAAAAATTTCAAGCACAGAAAAGTGGCTCCCCCTTCCAACAAAAAAAATTAAAAAGGCGGGGAAGGGCATGCCTGGGTGGCTCAGTTGGTTAAGTGTCTGACTCTTGATTTTGGCTCAGATCATGATCGCAAGATTGTGAGACAGGGCTCCATGCTAGATGTGGAACCTGCTTAAAACTCTCTCTCCCTGGGGCACCCGGGTGGCTCAGTCATTAAGCGTCTGCCTTCAGCTCAGGTCATGATGCCAGGGTCCTGGGATCCAGCCCCTCATCAGGCTCTCTGCTCAGTGGGAAACCTGCTTCTCCCTCTCTGACTCCCCCTGCTTGTGTTCTCTGTCAAATAAATAAAATCCTTAAAAAAAATAATAATAATAATAATAATAAGGATTGTCTCTCCCTCTGCCCCTCCCCACCCCCAACCTGTGTGTGTGTGTGTGTGTGCGTGCGCACACACGTGCTCTCAAAACAACCACCAATGGATTAAGAGGGAAGATACTTGGGGTGACTGGCTGGCTCAGTCAGAAAAAGCATGCAACTCCTGATCTCAGGGTCATGAGTTTGAGCCCCACATTAGATGTAGAGTTTTTTTTTTTTAAATAAACTTAAAAAAAACATGTAAGAGACTTGAATCTGGTCCCAATTCTGTACTCTCAGTGAGCTCAGTCAAGTCATTTGACCTCCACAGTACTCATGTACATCATGGCATTATTAAAGCTTGGTCTACGTCATACAGTTGTTATAAAACAAAAACACCTCAATAAGAGACTTTATGTACTTTTTAAATTAAAAAGCTCTTTTAAGGTTATCATTATTCCTGGAATATAAGTGCTTCTTGAACATAATATTTACACCTATGCTTGAAAGCTGCTTAAATTGCATGAGTTTTCCTGAAGAGATCAGATTTTGCTCCTTTTTAATGTCATCACCAGGATGGATTTCATTTTCTCCCATAAATTACATTATCCTTCAACTTTGTTGTTGAAGAATAACTTGTGGGCACTGTTCTTACCATGCATAATATTTGAATTGCTATCTTCCGGTTCTTATCATGTGGTTATGAATATTCACCCTTAAAACTCAATATGGCTAGAACGATAAGTCTGAATGACTACATACAGTTATTAATATAATATTGCCTTTTTTCTCCATTATATACTTTATAATGTGCTTTGTGAATAAGGTTAAATAAATCATTTGTCACTGGTGTTTCAAAAGATTCTGGCCCATAAAGAGGTTACAGATCTCTCCAAAAACACATTAAATGTTTTTTTGTTTTGGTTTGGTTTTTTTAATCCAGGAAGCCCATTTCCAACTTTCTTTTGTTTAATGGCTTCCTTAAACAGGAACTGAGCTGGCCAAAGATTCCACATGTTCCAAAGACCTCTGGAAGAAATTATGGGCTTGTGTAGCTGGCATTACAATAATTGTGGATGTGATTTTAAATATAAGTAACTGGAAATGTAATCTCTTGAAGGTTATCTAAAGTAGCAGTATTAATAAATATTTTAATACAATTACTTTCCTACATCTATCCCAAGAATCTTGCTTTTTTTAAGATTTTATTTATTTATTTGACAGAGAGAGAGACAGACAGCAAGAGAGGGAACACAAACAGGGGGAGTGGGAGAGGAAGAAGCAGGCTTCCAGAGGAGAAGCCTGATGTGGGGCTCGATCCCAGAACGCTGGGATCACGCCCTGAGCCGAAGGCAGATGCTCAACGACTGAGCCACCCAGGCGCCCCAAGAATCTTGCTTTTTATGTTTTCTAAAATAAGCATTATAGAAATATCGATGTAATTATAGAAAATAAAGAGAAAGTCATAATGACGAATATAATAATTACACCATACTATAAAAAAAAAAAGTTTCCTTAAGTAATCTCTACATCCAACAGAGGGCTCAAACTCATGACCCTGAGATCAAGGGTCACATGCTCTACAGACTGAGCCAGTCAGGCACCCCAACTAAACCATACTTTCAACAGGAGTTAATACCTTATCTTATACGTAAGAACACTACTTGGATTGTTTCCTGTGTTAATGACTATGGTTTTATCTGGGCTGTTCTCATTATCTAAGTCTCGAAGACTTTTTCCTCAATAAGAAAAAAAAATGATTATTTTACCTCCATCTAGTTAACTGCCCTTAAAATAGCAGGAATTAAAACTAAGAACAAAATAATTATGGAGGGGAGGGAGACAGTTACCCACTTACTCTGAGTGCCTGAACAGAAGGGAGGAGTTCTAACCAAGCCAGTGACAAAACTGTTACTCATTACTCTTCCAGGGTGCCTGGCTGGCTCAGTCAGTACAGCATGCAACTCTTGATCTCAGGGTTGTGAGTTCGAGCCCCACGGTAGGCATGTGTGGAGCCTACTAAAAATTAAAAACAACAACAACAACAACAACAAAACAACAACAAAAACCTTTCAAAAAGCTCTGAGTATCTTAGGATAAGGCTCCCCAAAAATATGTGGTAAATGTATTGTATCAAATAACTTCTAAAACTCAAATAATTCTTAGTCATAAACTGGGACACCGGCTCATCCCTCTGAGCTATACACAGTTTGGATGCTGGCTCCCACTTCCAGTAAAGTACTGGGAAAGTGAAGGAACTAAGGAGATAGGTCTGAAAGAATGAAAAAATAAAATCAAAATTCAAGGTGCAAAAAACATTATGTGCCCCAGGTACTGTCACAAATTACTTCCTTTATTCCCTACGGTAGGAAATTCCAGGTGAGAGGTATTATATTACTACCACTCCCCCCCCCCGCTTTTTTTTTTTACAGACTAAAAAATAAAGGCTTAGAAATGCCACCAGTTGAAACAATATGGATGGACCTTGGGGCATTACACTAAATAAAATAAATCTGACCAAGAAAGATAAATACTGGATGATCTCACTTATATGTAGAATCTAAAACAAACCTCAAAGATATAGAACAGATTGGTGGTTGCCAGCGGCGGCAGGTACAGGGTAGGCAAAACAGGTGAAGGTGGTCAAAAGTTACAAACTTCCAGTTATAAAATAAACAAGTCCTAGGGATGTGATACACAGTATAGCAACTATAGCTAATACTGTATTGTATATCTGAATGTTGCTAAGAGGTCTTAAAAGTTCTCATCACAAGAAACTATAACTATTCGTGTTGATAGATATTAACTGGATATTGTGATCATTTTGTCACATATACAAATATTGAATCATTATACTATATTCCTGAAACTAATAATATATGCCAATAATATATATAAAAAAAGAGAAAGAAAGAAAAGGCTTATTAGGGGGTCCTATCAGCAGTATTTGGTGCAAATGAGATTCCAACCCCAGATGTCCAAGTTCTTTTCCCTGCGATGTTACCTCTCTTGACATCTAATATCCACAGAGAGACACCTAAGTTACTAATCACTTCCCAAGGCATTAGCTCAACTAATCCTTGTGAGTCAAGTCACGAGGGCAGGTATCTCTACACCCTGTGCAGAGGGGAAAAGCAGCTCAGACCCACTAAGTGATTTACCTAAGGTCACATAGCTAATGAATGACAAAACAATATTTCAAACTTCTGGGCTTTTTCTAACCCACAAAACTGTAACTGTGATGTAAACAAAAACTCAGCTTTGAATTTAAAACAAAGGCAGAAGCTATACATTTTGTCCTCTATATACAGCCAAATAATACTGTTTATCTAATAAACCACCCACTTCCTAAAAGGAGTTAAAATAGATTGCAAAAAGGAGCTATTTGTAATTGGACTTTAAAAATCAAAAATATTAGATGATCACTAAATACCAAAATACTAACACATTGCTTGATTTTATTTACTCTAAGTTTAAAGTGATTTCTTCCAGTTAAATAATTTTGAAACTGACTAGTTGCATTTGTTTCTTTGTGCTATAAAGTCATTTAAAATCTCAAGCCTATTATTTTCCCAGCATAACACATGTACTAAATTTCTAAGATTTGTTTTTAAAATACACATGAGATTATATATAGTGCCTCTACCTTCACCTTGTCAATGGCTATAGTCATCTAGAGATAAGTTTCACCATTTGCAGAAGATAAAATTGGCAACAAGACAGATATTTAGAAACCTGATACTGTATGCTCTATTTAGACCTTCATGAGGATATTGTACAAAGCCCTGCCTCGAACTGTGTAGAACTTTCTATAAATGATTCACTTCTAAATTAGCTGCCCTGGGTCAGCAGTGGCAAGTCTTAAATAAAAGGTGAATCATCCTTTGTACTCTTCCTTCTTCGGTACAACCACTTTTTTAGTGAGCAAAATAATAGGACAAAAATAATTGTATCCAAAAAAAGAAAGAAAAGCAGATTTATATTTGCTAATCTACCAAATGACTTCCCACAGTAACCAAAAGAACATTTTCTTTTGCTAGTGAAAGCTAACCAAAGCAACTATGTGTCCAAGAGAGTCAAAAGTCTCAAAGCAATTCTTGAAACCTAAGTTTAAAAGGATAGGGAGAGGTTTTAGTCTTGCCTTTGTGGACATTACAGAAATACTAAACCGAGTAAAATAAATCAAATGTGTATAGCTATATATATATCATCCTTTTCCACAATATTCTTCCAGTCAGAACTTTATCCTAGTCTAATAATGCTGCAAGGTTATGTGCCAATTTTAAAGACAGCATAAATCAGTTATTCCCCTGGTCAGGTGCTGTCTCAAATTTTCCAGCTTTCTAAACCTACTTATTTTCTTAAAAGCCTCCTCTTATTTGACACTTAAAATGGAAAAGAACATACAAAGACAAAGGGACTATAACAAGAAGATATTTCACATCTAAGAACAATGTAGTAGGGTAGCCTGTGAAACATTATAAATTATATTAATAAAGACTTATGATTAAACTTTCCAGTTTACCAAATATACAAATTTAATTTATAAAAGATGGCCATCATATCTCAAAAGGGACCCTAATCAAAATTTTAAGAAGTGTTTGGCAGAATGCTCTTGTAGCACTATATTCATGTTAGCCCAGGCAGAAGACTTACAACGCTTACAATGAAACGGCTACAAGCACGTGGTATTTAAAGACCACGTAAATGGGGACACCTGGCCGGTTCAGTCAGTAGAGCACACAACTCTTGGTCTCAGGGTTGTGAGCTTGAGCCCTACGTTGGGTGCAGATTACTTAAAAAAAAAAAAATTCTAAAGAAACAAACCACCCAAATAAATCATGGGTAATTGGAAAGCAAGCATGGTGATCCACAGAGGTGTCAAGTGGGAGAAACAGGAGAAGGTAGTCTATTCCTTACAATTTCCTAGAACAGAAATTCTGTAAGAGAGGTGCACTTTACGAAAAAAGTGGGTCATCTGAGAAACTATAAACATCTTGAGAGAAAGATTGAAACTGATTTTTATTCTAAAGTAGGACACCTGGAAAGACAGGAAAATATACAAGATGATAGGGTGAAAGGTGACAGAAGAAAATGTACTACAGGGTTCCCTAGATGAGAGGTGACAAAGGATTGGGGGAAGGCAAACTCGCCGACCACCTTAGACACTTAAATTGTTCATTAGCAAGCTTAAGAAACACTGAAGGGAAAAAAAAAAAAGAAAACCTCTATGGGTAGGGCCGGCATGACACAAGTAAGGGCAGTCCTGAATTTAGAGGGAGTATATGTGTGAGTGTGTGTGTGTGCGCACACAAGTACGTGAAGATTCTTTTAGGCTCAAGGTTTTTTAATCCTGAACCATCTCCCATCCCAGGGACAGAGAGCCCCAAGAATGGAGACTGGGGAAAAGGTGGAAAGGAGCTGCCAAGAATAGAATTATGTCACAGACTCAGAGACACTTAGGACTTAGGCACAACCCTGGCCGGAAGACTCTCCCCTTTGCTTGGAGTAGTTTATTACTAGTTCCTCCTCCCCTGCTCTAAGCAGCTTCTTCCCACCCTCTGCTTGCCAACATTACTGCCATTCCTGCCTATAAAACTCCTGGGACTGGAGCAGGCAGAAGAGTTAAAGAGGGGAGGAGAACCCAGCAGTGTCAGGAGGCTTCCCGAAGAAGCTGGAAGGCTACCACAGGGTTCTATCCTCGACTCCCAGGAATGTGTCACCAAGCCAGAGCCAGGACGAGGAGTACCAGCATCTCCTGGCTCCAGGCGTGGTGCTGACACTGCGCCCTCACTCTCTGCTTCTATTTTTATAACCACACTGTCCTCTCCCTACACCCTCTCCAAATGCCTATTATTCAAAAACTTCCTTACTGCCCAGGAAACTGGCTTGTATATTGTTGGTGTTTAATTGGCAAATGTATGAAACTTTCTTACATTTTTCTTCTTTCTCCGTTTTTAGCAGGCAATTTGGTTACAATTAGGCAGACTCCGGGTCCCAGTTTACCACTGCTGTCCCAGAGTAACTTTTTTTTTTTTCAAGTAGGTTGCATGCCCAGTGTGAGGCTTGAACTCAAGACCCTGTGATCAAGAGTCTCATGCTCTACCAACTAAGCCAGCCAGGCACCCTCTACCACCCCACCAGAGTAATCCTTAATATCATCCCTGTCACCCTCTGAAGCGTCTGGATTTGGAATATAAATTATATGGCCATCTATTTATAATATATCTTCTATTAAGATGATCAAATAAGCATATTCCCATTCCAGAATGGCAGAACTAAAAACAATATGGGGTAAAAGGAAAAAGATAAATTCGGATGTTGAAGAAAAGCAGTGGCGTTCTTCCTCTAACCTTTAACATCTAAGTAATCTTCCCTAGAAGCTTCTTGGAAGCAAATATCAGTGTCTAAGACTTGAGAGCAATTAAGATCCTAGGAGACTTGAGTGTGCGGAGAGTTGAAAATGAGCTCTACATGTTCAGTGAGAGAAGAGGGTAAAATACAATTATATGCTGAGACAAATTCTACCGCAGGTATCCTCTATGCCTAGAAATAGGATACAAAGAAATATGGATATCATTAAGGAGTTATTTTTGGCACTTGAGAAAAACATTGACAAGTGCAACACAAAGCAATTCTGAATAAATTGGTATATTATTTCTCCAGTTTAACTGAGATCTTCAACTTTGATTTAAATCATTTATTAGGTTTATACTAAACTTTATTGAAGAAGGCCTCATCAGAAAGGTCCAGATTAGTTACTATACACAGAATTCCACACTGAAATAACTTAGTTTGAGGATCATGTATAGGAATACACTTTTAGATGTGTTTTCCTTATTTGGGGGGGGGGGGATTTGGCCAAGGGTAGGAGAATGAAAAAATGTACAGATTTAGAAGAGAAAAATTTAAAAATTACAAAAAGTACCCAAAGAGTTGTTTAAAAAAAAAAATGCATCTTCCCCAATGTTCATAGCAGCATTGTCCACAATAGCTAAATCGTGGAAGGAGCCAAGATGCCCTTCAACAGATGACTGGATTAAGAAGATGTGGTCCATATATACAATGGAATATTACTCAGCTATCAAAAAGAACGATTTCTCAACATTTGCTGCAACATGGATGGCACTGGAGGAGATAATGCTAAGTGAAATAAGTCAAGCAGAGAAAGAATTACCATATGGTTTCTCTCATCTATGGAACATAAGAACTAGGAAGATCGGTAGGAGAAGAAAGGGATAAAGAAAGGGGGGTAATCAGAAGGGGGAATGAAGCATGAGAGACTATGGACTCTGAGAAACAAACTGAGGGCTTCAGAGGGGAGGGTGGTGGGGGAATGGGCACATATTGCAAGGTGCACTGGGTGTTATACGCAACTAATGAATCATTGAACTTTACATCAAAAACCAGGGATGTACTGTATGGTGACTAACATAATATAATAAAAAAAATTTTTTTTAATTTTTTTAAATGCATCTTGTTTAAAGAAGGAAAGAGAATATTTATTGAATCATTGTTCTAGATACCTAACATGCTATTTCATTCAATTCTTACAACAAATTCCATAAGGCAGGTGTTATTTGTACATTGTGCCAGTGAGAAAATTTAGGCTAGAAGGTGGAACCTCTAGGAGTCAAGCCCAGGGCATGCCACTCTACCCTAAAACCCACCCGCATCATACAGACCTGAAAGTTTTTCTATCATGCCACCTTGACTCCCCATCCATCATAGGCCCCTGTGAACCTGTCAAATAGCCACAGTAACATGTGTTGCTTTGAGATATTATAAAAGCCCAAAACGTCACAGATTTAACAAACTCTGCATAATTACAATCCTATAACATTAATCCTAAAACTGAACATATAAAACCAACAAGTCTTTCTGCTGGTTTTTTCCTTACCACCTAACTTCACAGTGTAGAACAAGGACTTAATCTCAAGCAACTGGTTATAAAGCAATGTTGCTGGTTGGCGGGGGTGATATCGGCCCCTAATGAAACAGTTTGAAATTTTGTGGAGGCTTTTTTGGTTGTTACAATAATTGTGTGACACCACTGGCATTTGGGAAACAGGGGATGGTATAGGGATACTGAATGAACTCTAACACAGACAACCAGCTCAGTTAAGAGCTGTATGGCATTCCACATGATTTTCAAATTGGGAAGAGGAAAACAAACAAGAAGATTTATTTAAGCCTAAACCCTAGCTGCATTACAGATAAAGTATTTTTGGTTATCGATTTCCTGGATGGTAATTACCATGTAAATCAAGGAAAAGGCTTACCTGTTTGTGCAGAACTTTACCAAGAACTATTTATCATTTCAGAAAATCAAGGCACTCACGAGAATGCTATTTATGGTATGTTGAAAATTCAAATATAAATCTGCTCCTATTGTTACATTACAATTCTACAAACATCTACAAAAATTATTTATCCCTTATTTACACATTACGTAAAGAAAGTCAACAACATTCAGTTGAATATTGTCTTATTCTTTAAATCCAAACTTATTCACTACAAGTAGGTACAAGCACCTAACTGCTTCATTGGGTCTTCTAAGATAGTTTTCCCCATGTTGAAATCCTTATTTGTTTCTAATGTTAAAGTTAAGGGGCACCTGCGTGGCTCAGTCAGTTAAGCATCTCATCTGACTCTTGATTTAGGCTCACTCAGGTCAGGATCTCAGGGTCATGAGATCAAGCCCTGCATCGGACTCCACACTTGATGGGGAGTCTGGAGATTCTCTCCCTCTCCCTCTGCCCTTCCCCACCCCCAACATGCACGTGTGCATGCTCTCTTAAAAAAAAAAAAAATTAGTGTTAAGGAATATATTTTTTCAATTATGTATATAGGTAGGTAAAATTTTATTTCAGAGTAATAAATATGGTGTTACTTTGAGCCAAATAAGGTTAGGAACCACTTGTGTAAAGGAAAAGGTATAGGCTTTGGAGCCAGACAAACCTAAGATCAAAGACATCCCTTTAGACTACATGACTTGAATAAGTTACTTTTGCTCTGAGCTCCAGCTGCCTCATCTACAGATTATAGCCATTTCTAGGGCTTTGGGTAGGATGCCATTTCAGATAGGATGGCATGGGTTAAGTTGTAAGGGTAAATATTCAACAAAAATTTCCTTCTTAGTTCTCAAGATACGCTTCCCTTTCCCCACTCACCTCCACATAAAGATGGGAAAATTAAGACAGGAAGGGGAAAGTATAAAGAAAACAGGAGAGAGAATAACAGGAATCATAACCAGCACCTAATACCTAGCCACACCCAGAACAAACTGCTAGTATCAAATGTGAGAAGCTCTAAAAACTGGTTTTAAGTAACATCATTTACTATGTAGCTCCCCTTGGACTTCTGCTTTACAGAGAATAATTTCTGTTAATAGATTTAGTGAAAGAATGAAAATTAAAAGAGACCACTTCCCTTTGGACAAACATTATGGATACCTTTAACTGAGAGCCAACAGGTAGAGGGGAAGAGGAGGACCTGAGAGGTAGGGTGTGATTAATAACACTAAGAGGAAGTTGAGACTAGACACATCATATTAGGAATAGATCTTACAAATTGATCATAACTATCTTGCTTATATCCAAACAGTTTTGAGGCAACTACAAAAGAACTTGTGTGATATCACCATCCCAAATTTCCAAGCAATATATTTGATGTCACAAGAGCAGAAAATAAAGCCTAACTTCTAATATTTTATTTCAAGTTTCTATTACTGCACCTTACTGAATCATATACATGGAATTCTGTTTTCTGAAATTGAATTCAAAACATTTCATTTTTTTTATTTATCTGACAGGGAGCACTATTAGTGTTTCTATCTCGTGCTCTCTGTACAGAACTTCTTTAACAAGAAGGAAATGATCTCTAAATGATCATTTAAGTGCATCAGGGTCTCTATAATTTCAAGGATTTCTATAGTCCATCCACTTGCAAAGCAGACACAACTTTTGCTATTTTGTTTAGAATTTTAGAAATAAGAAAGAAAGAAAGAAAGAAAAAAAGAAAGAAAGAAAGAAGAGAGAGAGAAAGAAAAAGGAAAGAAGGAACTAACAAACGAACAAGCCTGCCTCTGGTTTGAAGTTCTGTTTATTAGGACTTCATTAATACATTTTGTTATATAGCTATAGTTTTTTTATATAGCTATAGTTTTGCATTTGTGGAATCAAAATTACATGCTAGGTATATATGCTGAACAGTAAATATACACATGACTCAATACTCTGAGGCTCTACCATAACTTTCTCAGCCAGATTCCATCTCATCTTTCTTTGATCTCTGCCTACCTCACCCCCTTCTGTATATTTGGTATCTGTGGCAACATCCTTCATTCTCCACCTTGTATTATCAGCATATGTATACTTCTTAGTTGGCCTTGTTACCACCACACCTATACACTGTTAGCTCCAGGAGACGGCATTTAGTAACCTTTGTATGTATTTTAATACTCTGTACATAAAGAGGACACTCATTTTTTTTATTATGTTCAGTTAGCCAGCATATAGTACATTAGTTTTTGATTTAGTGTTCAATGATTCATTAGTTGCATATAACATCCAGTGCTCATCATAACACGTGCCCTCCTTAATACCCCATCCCCCCACCCCCTCCCTTCTGTAACCCTGTTTGTTTCCCAGAGTCTGGACTGGTTTATCTCCCTCTCCGATCTCTTCCCATTCAGTTTTCCCTCCCTTCCCCTGTGGTCCTCTGCACTATTCCTTATGTTCCAAATATGAGTGAAACCATATGATAATTGTCTTTCTCTGCTTGACTTATTTCACTTAGCATAATCCCTTCCAGTTCCATCCATGTAGATGCAAATGGTGGGTATTCATCCTTTCTGATGGCTAATATTCCATTGCATATATGTACCACATCTTCTTTATCCATTCGTCTGTTGAAGAACATCTTGGCTCCTTCCACAGTTTAGCTATTGTGGACACTGCTGCTATGAACACTGGGGTGCACATGCCCCTTCTTTTCACTACATCTGTATCTTTAGGGTAAATATTTTTAAGTACACAGCTCTGGAGAAACATGCAAGTTGAAAAGTTCTTTGGATCTCCTCATTTAACCCAGTGGTTCCCAAATACCAATCTACCAGTAATAGATGACAAGCCAGCTGCCCAGGGGTATCAGGGAACCGTAAAAATCACAATATTCAGGCTCTAGTCCAAATTTATAGAAGTGGGGCCCTGAAACCAAGGTTCTTTTAAAAGGTTGCCAGGTGATTCTGGGATGCAACCAGGTTTGGGAATCACTGGTCTAGTCTACCCACCCCATATTACATATGAAGAAACTGAAAGCCAAAGAGATGGAAGACTTGCCCAAAGTTGAATAGCAATGTGAACAGAACAGCAAAAAGATCAGCAGAGGACAATGATGAAATTAAAACTATCTGGCCGAGTTCTTCAGAATGAAATAAAAGATTAAAGCATTAACTAGATTATCATCAGAGAACCTTTCTATCACTGAATACAACTGATGAATAGCTTTTTTAAAAAAATATGTAAGGTTTTTTGTTTTTTAAGTATGTACCTTAGAATACTGGCCTAAGGAGTAATATGCAGGGGGAAAAGGGGGAGCGGGGGGGNAGCGGGGGGGGGGGAAGCGGGGATTCCACAGTCAAATCAATGTAAGGAATGAGAAACACCAAGCTTTTTAAATTTTTAGTGGACTTCTTAGAGCCTTTAACATAAAACTGTGAGTCTACAAGATAGATTTCCCAGTTATGTGACAACTGAAGGCATTTTCTATAATAATATTTCAAGAGATTAGTATTCCTCGGAATACATTTTAGAAAATTCTAGCTTAACCAAAAACTAGTTAAATGTCTTGTCTTTAAACTGAACTCAACTGGAGGAAGGAGCTATGTATTTTTAACCTTCATGTTCCAACATCAAGCATGATACTGGACTCATAGTAAGCACTCAGCTAGATGGACTCCTTCAGCAAATATTGGTTAAAGGTAATCAGGCACGTGTTGTTTAGCTGATAAACAGGTTAAAAAGTTGGAATACAATGAAGCCCCACTCAACTCCAGAATTATAAAAACATTTGAAAAATACCTGGCATTGATCTACATGTTTATAATCTTATATGGTCACTACTATCAACACTATTTCACAGAGGAGGAACAGAAACAGAGCAACCAGTAACTTGCCCACAGTCTCAGAGATAATATGTGGCACTCCCAAACACTGAGCTATATGATCATTCAGTGCTTCTAGACAGGGGGAAAGTTTAAGACTACAGCACAGAGGTGTTAAGAGTGACCACCTCACAAAGGGTTGTCCAGAAAAAAGTACATACATGCTTTTATTTTCATCCTGCCTACCAAAGCTTCTGGGTCCCTTTTTCTTAAAATGCAAGAAATATGGATGTAAAAAAGAACCCTACTTTAGAAGAGCTCGGAGAATAGACCAACAAATGCCCAAAGTACTCACTCTGGCTGGTATTGGTCATGGACTCAAGAAGTATCCATCTCATAGGCAGGAGGACTGGACTATAAGCTCCATAAGGGCAGGGGTTATAATCTGCTTTTGCTCTTGCTCACTGATGTATCTCAAGATTTGGAGCAGTGACTGGCAAAGTCAATAATCAAAAAGTCTTCTGATGAGATTGAACAGGCCTAATATGTATATCTTCTATTTTAAAACTATTATACTCTTTTGCTATAATTCATAACATGTACAAATGAAAATATGCATTTTTTATAGGATAAGCACCTCTTATTAAAGGGCATCAACCTTTTCCCAAGTACTTGGTTCTCTATACACATAGCAGGAAGATATACCTCCCCAATGGTTGCTTTTGAAGAATTAAAATTCTTGCTAGCATTCCAATGTAGTGAAGAAGTCCATCTGGCTCTGCCAAGTGTATGGCTAGCAAGATTTATCTGGCATAAAGGGCCCCCAAATAGTTCTAGCCATATATTCAAAAGGTTGTAGAGAGGCACCATTGCTTAACTATACAGACAACAGAAACAGAACATAGAAGAGGCTTTTCAAAATGGGCTAGATTCTATTCCAGGAGTAATACTGAAGCCATCCTAAAAGGTAAAAATTTACCTATTTCCCCTGTGGATTTCATTAATTCAACCAGTAAAAATTTTAACTATACTTTTGATACTGTCTCATGGGTTGGAAGGGTGACTGGAAATCAAACCTCATCTGCTTAAGTCTTAAGATACAACTATCAGTTAACAAGAAATACAATGGCAGGGGATGATAAGCTACACTACAGGGATGCAATCAGCAAAATACAAACTGAAAAACTACACAGAATAAACTACGTGGCTTCTTCAACAAATACATTGGAAGGGGAAAAAAGAGAATGGAAGGAAACCATGCATTAAAAAAAAGACAAGAAATTTAAAAGCAGCCAAAATTAGAGTATGGTGTTTAGGAAAGCACATTTAGGGGATAAAGCTTTTTTTTTTTTTTAAAGGGATTAATTACCATAAGTCAGGATAGTGGTTATTTGTAGGGGACAGATGGGAGGAGGTATTTGGAAGGTTCTGGGTTGGCTGGCAAGGACGGTTTTCTGACATGAATATAGTTACTAGGATGTGCAACTCATCCATTAAGTAGCACATTTGTTTCACGTGCTTTTATCTACTTGTTCTCTATTTAATAAAATTTTTTTAAATGGAGATTAAAAAAATATTGGCAAGTGTTGATAATTGTTGAAGCTGGGCACCTGGGAGGTATTATACTATTCTCTTTTCTTTTGCATGTATTTAGGTTTTCCATAATAAAAAGTTAAAATTGAAAAAAAAAATTTACTTCAAACTGCTAGTACCTGCCTAGAACAGCTCTCAATCTCATGGAAAGGACAGTAAATCAACAGTTATCATTCAGTCTATTAGAGCTATGGAAGCTCAGAGGAGAGGCAAGAGGTTTCTTGAGATGGGGGTGGAGCTGGGGGAGGGGGGAGGCTCTGGGTAGGGACTCCTGAGTGTAAGTAAAAGTTCTTTAATTAAACAAGGAGGCCCTTAGACTGAGGTGGTTCTAATACTTCAGCAGCCTATGTAAGCAAACCAAAATCTAAGCCTGTAAATGCCTCAGGGTTAAGAATACAAAACCTAGAGATAGCCAATCACAGTGAACTAGGCTTTCCTAAATAATGCAAACAAAAATTTTCTTTGCTTTAGTTTCCACATCTCTCTATAAAAAAACCTTGCCCCTAGTTCCTATCTGTGGAACACTTTTTTTTTTTTTTAAAGATTTTTTATTATTTATTTGACAGAGATAGAGACAGCCAGCGAGAGAGGGAACACAAGCAGGGGAAATGGGAGAGGAAGAAGCAGGCTCACAGCAGAGGAGCCTGATGTGGGGGCTCGATCCCAAAACGCCGGGATCACGCCCTGAGCCGAAGGCAGACGCTTAACCGCTGTGCCACCCAGGCGCCCCTGTAGAACACTTTTAATCACTTCTGGTTTGGCACTGTTCAATTCCAATCAATTTTGCTCAAATAAACCCTTAAGATTTTTAATATACCTCAATTCATCTTTTAACACAGTTAACAGGGAAGGAGAAGGGGAAAGATTCCCAGGTACAAGGAAGAACAATGCATAAATATCAAGGGGGTAGGGGTGTTGGGGGATGACGCCCGGCTGGCTCAGTTAGTAGAGCACGCAACTCTTGATCTTGGGGTTGTGAGTTCAAGCCCCATGCTGGGTGTAAAGCTTACTTAAAAAATATATGCTAAAAAAGTCATAGGGAACTGAATATAGTTTCAGTCTGGACGGGTCATGGAAGAGAACTACCATTCCCCTAATTAAAGTAGTCTTCAGAATACCTGTCATGTCCACAATCCTCTCCAACGTGACTCCTTTAACTACCACTCACCTGCCTTTGTACCTACCACCTGTCCTACAGGCTGGACCAGAGATAAGCCCCTGATCCACAGCCTCACAGACCCTGTCCCACCTGTTCTGTACCCAGACTTGCCAACACAGAGACTCTCAGGGAGTCTGAATTTGAGACACAATGGGGCACAGAAAGTAGAGCAGTAACAAAACAAAGACACAGATGAGGCAATAGAACCTTAAAGGAGCAAAATCAAAAGGATGAGAGGCATTAATCAGTCAAGAAGAGAAGCTGGGAGGGGGAGCGGGGAGGGGCAAGCTGAAATGGAAGGTGAAGGACAAACAGACTTGCTCTTAATTCTCCAAAGTCTAAAGCTACTGCTTTCACCTGGACAGCATGAATGATTCTACAGTTGTCCATGGAACAGGACTACCCAGCTGCAGAAGCCGTCCTGAGCTTCTTTACCTGCCTATACATCTTAATACAAACAAATACATACAAATTGCCTCAAGTAATCTGAGTGTTTCATCCCTTGCAACCTGCAAGAGCCTTTCATGTCCACTCAGGATGGGAGTGGCGGGAGGGAGGGAAGGCAAAGAGATCAGCCAACAGCCTCTGACGTAGCAGGCTAGGAGAGTGGTTGGCCTCTGCCCAGGGGTTCAGACTTTACTCTAGGATTGTTCACATGTTAACTTCAGGGGACTTCCAGCAAAAATCAACAGTTTTATTCATTCCTTATCTTCCTGATAGCAATGAGGTCTATAAGGCAGCTGCTTAGATTCTCCCACTTCTCAAAATAAGTTATTGGCTTTTGTTTTGAGTTTTTCATGTAAAAATGACGCTTAAGGGACGCCTGGGTAGCACAGTCGTTAGGCGTCTGCCTTCGGCTCAGGGTGTGATCCTGGAGTTCGGGGATCGAGCCCCACATCAGGCTCCTCCGCTGGGAGCCTGCTTCTTCCTCTCCCACTCCCCCTGTTTGTGTTCCCTCTCTCACTGGCTGGCTCTCTCTCTGTTGAATGAATAAATAAGATATTTAAAAAAAAAAAAAAAAGATCAATTCCTTTGTATAACCTGATTATTTTAAAAGATGATACTAAACTTTTTGTAAAAGTGTCCCTGCATTTATAAAAGTTAACTGCTCTTTTAGGCAAGATTTACTTTTTTTTTTTCTTTTTACTGAATTGCTCATTTAGCTGTTTAGAAAAAAAAAAAAAATCAGCTCAAAGGGATTTCTGCATAATTGGCCATCTGTTTCAAGGTAATGATCACAGGCTGCACCCTGAAAGTGAGTCATTGCTTAGATTCATAGTTTCCTTAGCTTCCTCCTTCAGGGACCTTGAAATAGGTAAAATCCAAATTAGTTTCACAACAGCATTTTTTTTTTTTTGAGGCAATATTTTTGTGGTGGGGTCTGAGGCTTCAGTTGAAAAGACCCTTTTTTTAAAAAAAGAAGTTTTCCTGGGTTTGTATTTGAAATTTTGAATGCAGTTACCAAGAACCTCACAGCTGCTATGTAATGGACGTAGAACCAGGAAACCTGCATTCAAATACTGGCCCTGCCCCATACCAGCTCAGTGACTCTGCTTAACTTCTCAGAGCCTCATTTAGCTTTATAAAATGAAAAGAACCCCTACCTCAGTGCTATAGTGAAGGTAGAACGACCACACTGTAGACTTACATGCCTAGCACAGCCATGGGCACATTATGAACTCCCAGTAAATCCACCACACCTGAAATCAGGTCAGGCCAAGTCCTTCACTTTCCCCACCCTCCCTTAGTAAAGAAGGTTCAACTCTTCATACAGAGCCATGCATAACCTTATAGCCACTGTTCTAGAAAAAGGCAGAAATTCTGAGCTAACAATTTATTGAACCTATTAAGGGGAAGAAATTTGTTTTGCTCCCACTGACAGCTCAAAACTTTATACCACAACTCCCCTTGCTGGGGGAATGAGACGAGAAATGGGATCTCACCAGAGTGCATTTTAATAAATTACTTATTTCAAAATTAAATATTGAGATACTTAAGACATACTATATGATGATGACCAATACTCTATCCTGGATATATTCTTAATCCAATTGGAAAACTCGCATTAATGTTGGTTATATGCATTAAGTATACATTATATATATATATATATATATTTGAAGTTATAAAAATATATGAACTTTGATATAGCAGGATTATATTATCTCAGAATTTTATCTCCTAATTCAGTGCATTGGAAACTGAAAACACTGACAATGGTTGCCAAGTTATCACAGACACCCTGGAAAACTTGGGAAGCAATACAGAAAAGAAGTTCATGGAATTTGCAGGGCGCCTGGGTGGCTCAGTCGTTAAGTGTCTGCCTTCAGCTCAGGGCGTGATCCCAGCGTTCTGGGATTGAGCCCCACATCAGGCTCCTCCACTGGGGGCCTGCTTCTTCTCCCACTCCCCATGCTTGTGTTCCCTCTCTCGCTGGCTCTCTGTCAAATCAAATAAAATCTTTAAAAAAAAAAAAAAAAGAAGAAGAAGCAGCAGCAGCTCATGGAATTTGGACTCAGAAAACAAAAAACACACCTGGGTTTAAACCCAGGCTCTGCTACAAATTACGTATAATTTTCAAAAGTTTGTGAACCTCAAAGCCGGTTTCCTCTCTGAAGCAGTGATATCAATATTTTTTTCGGGAATTAAGTGCACTGAAAAAATCATGCACCTTGAGCTCAGAATAACGAGGAAGGCTATTAATGCAAAGCAACTAAATCTGGAGTCCCTAGTTATAGAAGAGACATTTAAAGTTGTCAGTTAAGTATGCTAACAAGCTCACTTAGCTTAGAAACCAGAAGATCCAAGTTTGAATAACATCCCAGATATTTTCTTGTTAAGTATGTGACCTTGGCCAAGGCCCAATCACTTTTTGCCTCAGCTCCTCGCTTAACTGTTAGGTATTGGTGATACCAGTTACAATTTGTTAAGCATGGACCATGTACCATGCAATCTGGTGAGTTTATATATGAACTCCAGTCTTTACAAACCTTCAAGGTAGACGTTCATATCTGGGTTTCGTTCTTTTTGTTTTTTGATTGTTTTTCAAGATTTGTATTTTTAAGTAATCTCCACACCCAATGTGGGGCTAGAACTCACCACCCAGAGATCAAGAGTCACAGGCTCTACCAACTGAGCTAGCCGGGCACCCCCTTTCTCATCTGTTTTATACATGGCTGAGATTGAGGGAAGTTAAACCTGTTCAAGGCCACACAAACAGTAAGTGGGAGAACCTGG
Organism: Ailuropoda melanoleuca; assembly: GCF_002007445.2. Taxonomy (NCBI): domain Eukaryota; kingdom Metazoa; phylum Chordata; class Mammalia; order Carnivora; family Ursidae; genus Ailuropoda; species Ailuropoda melanoleuca. The sequence continues at coordinate 49,955,483 of NC_048219.1, read as the reverse complement.
ATTCATATCCAGGCTTAGGTGTCTCCAAATCCTGTCCTTAGCTACCCAGTGAACTACGTGCCACCTGCCTCTCCTAGGGGGAAAAAAATAAAAATAAAAAAGGACATTATTCCCGTGAAAGTGTTTTTTAACTGAAATGTCCTATATGAACATGAAATACTGTTACTATTCCAGGTCAATATAAATAATTCACAAAATCGGTTTGTGATTTGCCCCTCAGTGCCTGGGAACCCTGAAAGAACAAAAGGTTACACTTCAAGCTCTTTTCCATCTCTTGGAATTTTGCCGCGACCTCAATTTTATTTGAGCAGACCTGATAACATTGAAGAACAAAAATCCAAGTGCAGCTCTGTGCCATTCAAAGACAGCTCTCTGCACTCCCTGGAGTCCAGGGCAACAGCTCACGCTTTTCCTTGAAATGTGGACAAAATACTTCCTTGGGCTAACTTCTCTTAGATCTGCAATTCGCTCGGGTAAGCATAAATAAAGTAGTCCCACAAACATCCACATAAACTAGTGCTTTCTACATCACGCCCACAGCAAACTCCAGTTCCAGGCACCCATGCAGTCAATCTAATTAATGCGAAGTTCAGCCCCTTTTAAAGGACAGGATGTAAAATTTAGAGCCGATTTTCCCTCTCAAAGTTCTGTTAACTAAAATCCCATGGCGTTAGCCATAATTCTCTTCCGTTAGGCACGCTTGGTATAATCAACTTCTTGGGAATACCACCAAAGGGACGCTGGTGTTTGGCGCGAGACGAGACATCTGAGGGGCTAAGTGGACCCCAGCTTGCTATCACCTGGCAGGCACTTTTCTCGCTCTTCCTTACTCTGGGAGATGCTCAGCGTGACCCTCTCCACCCAGCAGAGGAAGGAGAGCAAAGTCCAGATGAAGTGGAGGGTGTTAACTTGCCCAGTTCAGATCTCCACTCTGGGGAGGCTCTTGTGCCCGGAACAACTAACTCCCGGGCAAGTAAAGCATACTCATTTGCATGAGGAAGAAAAGTCGCCCCCGGTTTCCCAGAAGCCAGGAGCCTCGGGAACGCGACTTTTTCGGGACCCGGACTTACCTTTCCCCTCCTCACTTCGCCCGGGGCGCTGCAGACAGTCTCCGCGCCGCCTCGGACCTGGGCCTCAACACCACTGCGCCCTGCCAGCCCCCGCCAATTTAAGCCGGCCGGGCACTTGGGCGAGGCGGGGGGCGCACGAGAGGAGGGGGCAGGGGCCGCGGCGAGGGGGGTGGGCACGCGAGAGGAGGGGCGGGCGCGCGCGCCAGGCTGAGCTGAGCACCTAGCCCCTACCTCAGACTCCGAGATCTCAAACACTCCCGCGATCTTGGCGTAGAGCTCCCGGATGCTGGTGAAATCCTCCACTCGACCCGTGGGGCTGCCGTGGGCCAGCTGCGTGTAGAAAACCAGCTTGCGTGTGGGAGGCTTGGGGTCCGGGAGGCTATCGCCGCCCGCGCCCCGCTGCTCGACCTTCACCAGCTGGGCGGCCTCCTTGGACTTGGCTTTCATCTTTCTCCGCAACCCCAGGGGCATGTTGCCTGGCTGAGGGCGGAGGCCCACCTGCACTGCCGACCGCCTCCTCTCCCGCTGGATGTCGCGGACTTTGCGCTCTTGCCCCGGGGCTGCGCGCAGGTAAATGCAGCCGCCGGGCCAATGGCAGAGGTGCTTCCGCCTGGCCGCGCGGGGTCACGGCCCCTCTCCTCTACTGCGAGGAGTGGCACCTGGACCGCAGCGGCCACCTGCCCGCCCTCCGGAGAGAGGAAAAGTTGGGCCTATTCCCGCATCTCATCTGCCCGGCTTCTCTCCCCGCCTTGAAAAATAAAAAGGTCTCGATGTCCGTAAAAGCCTTGAGATGCTGAAGCTAGAGAACAACACGTCTAGAACACAAACACGGTGGCTTTTCTGGTGCTTTTCGCTGATCTGAGGTAGGCACTCGCACAGGATTGGGCCACCGGGGATAGGGATTTAGGTAGAAGTCAGCCTTCATCAGCCTTCTCTGCGCCTCACCCTGGGAAAGTTTTGAGTTTGGTGCCACTTCAATTCATAGACGCTCTAAGCCGGCTCTAAGCGCCTCTCAGTAACCCTTTTTACTCGCTGTGGGCAGTTGTCTCTCCCAAATGTTCAGCGCTCTCCCCAAGTCATGTGCAACACCCCCAACCTTCTTGGTCCCTGTAGAGGACCCTGCCCCTTATTCTACAGAGAAAATTGAAGCCATTCCGTTCAATGTGTGAACTCCCTCAATTCCCCACCCCTCTGTATAACTATACCCACCTCCCGTCTCCCAACTCCGAAGAAATCTCTTCTTTCTGTTTGACCCTTACCCTGATCTTTTCACTCTTCTAGGATCTCTTTTTTTTTAATTCCAGTATAATTAACGTATAGTGTTACGTTTCAGGTGTACAATATAGTGATTCAACGATTCTTAGAATCTCTATTTTTAAGCTACCTGTTGGCGCTTGCCTTTCTCCCCATCTGGTGCCACTCACTGGGGGGTCGGAAGCCCAAATCTTTTTCGACTGTTTTCAAGTACTACCTTTGCAGTGGCCTCTAACTACATCTTCACAACAAAGCAAAAATAATCTTGAATTATACGCTGCTTTTCCTCACTTCCCCCTTTGCTCTTAGGCTCACTGTGATCAGACTTTGCCCCCACACTCCACTGAAATTGCTTGTGCTCTGATCTATTCTTAATCCTCAGATATAATTAACTCTTTTCAGTCTTTATCCTACTTGACCTTTTAGAGTGACTGCACTGACCATTTCATTCTTAAAACATGCCTCTGTTTTGATGTACCTCTCTCCCTGTTAGCTAACTGCTACTTTCCAGGAACTGTTTTCTCTAAGGCTATTATTTTTCTTGGCCACTTCTCTTACTCTGCATGCTCTCCCTGAATGACCACATCTGTTCTCTTGGTTCCAGCAGATGTTGTTGACCTCTAAATTTATATCTGCAGCTCAGTCTACCACAAAGAAAATGTACTGCAAGAAACTCAAAATGAGATTTTATAAACTCATCCTTTTCACTCAAAGCATTTTTTTTTTTACTCCTGAGTTCAGAAATAGGATAATGTACTCAGTAACCCAAACCAGACATCTTTGAGTTATCATATCAAACTTTTTCCCCATCTCTCACATCAATTCAGTCCTAAAAATCCATGTTTCTCAAATTAAGGTTAGCAGATGTCCTGTGGGAGGGGAGGAGGGGATCTATTAATTCTTTAGGATAGTTTTAATATTTTTGTTTTATGTTATGTTCTATGACTTAAAAATTAGTATAAACATATTCCAGTTCATATGAGCTTTAAAAATCAACATAAACATATTCTGGTTCATACTCCCTGAAAATGGAATACTGCTACAGGATCTCAGAGCTTGAATTTGCCTTTGTGTTTATGATTGCTATAGCACCAAATAATATTACTTGGTCTTGTGCTAAGAAGAGTAGAGAAAACCTAATGTATAAATGATGCATTCCCATCAACTGAAAGCCAAATAACTTCACAAAATATTGTATGAATAAAAAGCTCGCTGAAGTTTGATTAAAGAAAAGTAGGAAGAGAAGTGAGTCACCTAGGGTATGTGGCAGGTATATTCTCAATATCCAAGCAGTGTGAGGGAAAACAAGAGGGTGTGAAATTAAGAAAAACTTCAAAGAACGCTTTTAAATAAAAGTGTCAAATAAAATATCAAAGAGAGCAAAAGTATTGGCCTATGGTAGAAAGGTTGGATTCTACAGCCTTTCAATTACCTTTAATTTCTAAATCCTATCTTTCTTTGCCTTGAGGCCTACATTAACTTCACTTTCATATACAATCTCGCTTAAGGAACCAGCTGCATTAGCCATAGTCCCAGAAGAAAATAGATGGTACACTCAAATTAAGAATATTTGGTGATGGTTTGACAAAAGGACTGGGCAGGTGGTGGTCAAGATATACTCATAACACATAGTATTGTATCCCAGGGCCATTTCTATCCCAAAGTCCAAAGTAGTGAGGAATTAAAAAGTTCTGTAGACAAAAACACCTTGAGAGGACCTGTGACTTTTGTTTGAAGGAAGTTTCTAGACAGAGGTAAACTAGAAGAAAAGCTGCCAAGGAAAGGAACAGCCTGACCCAATATTCTTAGACCTGATCAAAAGAAGCCCCTGTTCCAGCCCTCCTCCAGAGGCACAAAACCCTACAAGGTATGGAGTCCACAGAGTCAAGGGGCTGTGGCCATCTGCAAGTCATGCTGTCCCTTCTAGACCATGCTCTGGATACCCAGGATCCTGGATTTCTCTGCCAAGGTAGCCCCAAGTCTCCTTCCAGAAACTGTATAGGCTTTCCTAAGGTACAGGCAGCCAGCACTGCTGGTGGGCACAACCTGCCTGAGGGTAGTCAATGAGCAGCTCTTTGCCAAGGAAAGTCAGTGGGAGGAGGCGAAACTGGGTAAGAAAATAATAGGTAGACTGCAGGGAGAGACCCGTTTCTCCCCATGTTCCTAATTTCTAGTGTCGAACTCTGATGAACTGAGGAACTCTAAATTTGTACTTCTTTTGGATCATTGTGAAAAAATATTGGTTAAAATAGAAGGATAGAGGGGCGCCTGGGTGGTGCAGTCAGTTAAGCATCCAACTCTTGGTTTCAGCACAGGTTGTGATCTCAGGGTCATGAGATCAAGCCCCACATAGGGCTCTGCGCTCAGCACAGAGTCTGCTTGAGATTCTCTCTCCCTCTCCCTGCCCTTTCTGATCATGCTCTCTCTCTAAAATGAATAAGTCTTTTTTTTTTAAATAGAAGGATAGATCATATATTATTTGACAATTTGTTTTTTATTTTTATTTTTTTTTAAAGATTTTATTTATTTATTCAACAGAGATAGAGACAGCCAGCGAGAGAGGGAACACAAGCAGGGGGAGTGGGAGAGGAAGAAGCAGGCTCATAGCAGAGGAGCCTGATGTGGGGCTCGATCCTGTAACGCCGGGATCACGCCCTGAGCCGAAGGCAGACGCCTAACCGCTGTGCCACCCAGGCGCCCCAACAATTTGTTTTTTAAACAATTAGTTTTCAATGGTTAAGATATGGTATCTGGGCCTCCATTTGTATTCTTGCCCTAAGCCCCACAAATTTGCCTATCCTGACCTCATTCTCCTCCCTCCCTCAGATCACCTATTCAGAGTCAAAACTAAATCAGATGCCAGAGGGAAGAAAGTCTTTGTTGATATGGCTCAGGCTGCAGATGCCACAGGGAAAAAATTTTAAAAATGAAAGTCAATCTAGACAGACTGGCACACCAGCCCACCTAATCCCTCACTTTCCTGAATTCCCAAAGTACAATCTAATGTTCTAGAAATAGCTCTTTACAAGAGTATTGTATTTGCATAGATGCTGACTTTTTTCACATATGGTAAATTCTCTACATACCACAACTCCTTGATGGTAGAAACCATGTTTTGTATTCTTCTTTAGTATCCTCTCCAGATTCTCACATATTGTTATGTATATAACAGATATCAGTAAATATAACTGATAAAATAAATTGACCTTACTACCTAAAATAAGTGAATTAACTTCAATTAATCAAAAGTATAAAGTCTGCACTTTATGGGGCGCCTGGGTGACTCAGTCAGTTAAGCATCTGCCTCCAGCTCAGGTCATGATCTCAGGGTCCTGGGATGGAGTCCCGCGTTGGGCTCCCTGCTCAGCGGGGAGCCTGCCTCTCCCTTTCCCTCTGCTGCCCTCCCCGCTTGTGCTCTCTCCCTCACTGTCAAGTAAATAAATAAAAAAAATCTTAAAAAAAACAAAGTCTGCACTTTACATTAACACTTACAGTTCAACCCAGGTTATTGATCTACAGTATTTCCACTCAGCATTTGGCATTTCTAAGAGCTTAAAAGTATCAACTATAAAATCAAATATGAATGAGTCATAAAAAATTCTAAGATTAAATTAACCATAAAGGTCTGCCAAAAGCAATAATATTAACTTGTTTATAAGAAAACATGTAGTCATCAAATGAATCAAAGATAAGTTTGCAAATTTGTTTTGCTCAGCAAATATAGCCTCTAATTACAACATGTAAGATTAGGTATGCTGAAGAAACATACACTGTCCACCCCTCCCCCAGCAACGTCCCCTCCCCCATTCCAGTTATATATGTATCCAGTAAGCAAATACTTGAGAGAAAATAAACAGGATTTGTTAAGCCATATGCAGTTTTCCCTGGTACTAAAGATAGCATGTTTTATAGTTGCATGGCAACAATGAACAACTAAAGACGACAAGTGGGCAAGGAAATAACTCTTATTTAGCTGAAATTCAAGTAAATTTTGTTAGGAATAATTGGAAATAGAGAACTAGAAAGTGGGAAGAGGAAAAAGAGGTAAAGTGATACAGTGGGAAGAATAAAGTTAGTAATCAATAATAAGTCAGTGTTCACTGAGCACCTACTGTGTGTCTGACTTAATACCCAGTAATTTTTTTTTTGTTGCTTAGCTAAATTGGTCATATTTTTTCTAGTGATTATTTGCTGTTTCTCATACATTAATTTGGAACTCACAACTTGGCTAAATAAGTTAATGTGAATTAAAACGTTAAGTAAACAGCATATCCTGAGATCCACAGGATAAGACATAGAGTTAGGATAACATTTATTTCATATCTCTCAGAGTCACTGCAAAACTATGAGAAGGAAAACAGTGCTCTAAGTGAATTTATGAAAGATAAATGCCTCAGGGATTCAGAGGGGGCGTTAATACCCTTAAAGGTGCTTCAAGGATATCAGTAGGACTAGCTACAGTGGGTAGTACTTAGTGTGCATATGAATTATGAGTGATGGAGGAGACAGCTATCTAAAATGCAGATGTCCAGGCTCCATCCTAAAATAATCTGATTCATCTGGGATGGGCTCCAGCAATCCACATTTTCTCATATCTACCCCCACATAATTCTCATACAGGTAATCTGCAGAGCATATTATATGAGTAGATGACAGCAGACATTACATCTTGGAGGAGCTGGGCAACAGAAAGGAGCATGGAGAAGGATAAGGCCACTCTAGGTGGGTACTCGATTACAAATTGTTTCAGTAGGGTCGTATTTCCTGTACGTGATCAAACATAATTCTTCATTTATTGACTTTTACTATTTTTCAGTAAGATTTCCTTACACAAGTAAAATGATGAATGAGAATGTTTGTGCACTTGGTAGCACAGCATTTTATATACATTATCTTGTCCAGGGGTACTTGGAAGAAGCCCTCAGGTATGGAGTCCAAATTACTCTGCATCACCAAGGTTATGGTAAATAAAACAGTGGAAAAAAGCAAGAACAGATGTGAACGGTAAGCTAATTTAACAAATTCTATAATGACATACATATGGCAGAGCTGCATGGAACTTAGCAGCCACATACAAAAGTCATGTATTTTACTCATTTAAGAACTATATACAAAACTGAAAATAGTAGGAGTAATTAGTTGACACACAAGCCTTTGAGGACTTTGGGCAAATAATTTCTTTCATACAGAACCCAAAAGAGTAGACAGAGTAAAACCTACTTTCAGTAAAAGCAGTAACCTAAATGGTCTTTTGAAAATAATTATTATGGTAGTTTTAAGATCAAGAGATAGTAAAAACAAGAAGATATGATTTCTCTAAGGAAAAATATCTCACCTAGGAGTAGAAATTCTGGAGTAATTACATTACATCTCAAAAATATGAACGCTACAATCCATTCACTGCTGGAAAAATGTGAAAGACTGTCAGCACCTGAGAGTCATTAGCTGGTGATGAGATAATTGTCTCCAACTGTTCCATTTTTAAACTTATACATGGAAGTGATAGTTTCTCAAACATGGCCAAGTATTTTTCATTTTGTTCATTGATTTCATTGGAAAAATTATACTAATAAATATTATCCAAATATTTTGCCACAGTTGTTCATTAAAATTAGAACACTGAGGGGCGCCTGGGTGGCTCAGTCATTAAGCATCTGCCTTCGGGTCAGGGCATGATCCCAGGGTCCTGGGATCAAGCCACACATCAGGCTCCTCCGTTGGGAGCCTGCTTCTTCCTCTCCCACTCCCCCTGCTGTGTTCCCTCTCTCACTGGCTGTCCCTCTTTCTGTTAAATGAATAAATAAGATCTTTAAAAATAATTAATTAATTAAAAATAAAATAAAATAAAATTAGAACACTGAATTTACCCAGAAAGTTTTTTAAATTAAGAATTTGATCTGTTAACTAATCATTATAACCTCAGTCATTTAAGATAACATAATTCAGGTTTTGCTATAATTTTATAATAGAGACAGGGCTGAAGTTTATATCTTCCAAGCAGGATGCAGAGAATGTTGATTAGCATGGCATAAATATAACCCAAAAATCCAAATGGAATTTTTAAGTGGGCATCCTGCTTTCCACTTTCCTTTCAAAAGTCAAGTAAACAAATAAAAATGGTGAGAGTTTATATGTTTTTAAAAAGGACAAAATCAGCCATAAGGGAATGTTCTACAGAGATAGTATAATGTCCTGTACTTTCCACAACTGTTATAAATCAGGGAAGCTGTTCAGGATACCAGTTAAGTGCATGAGTTTTACATTAAGAGAACTGATTGAAGTCATCACGCTATTATATAACAGTAGTCAACAATGATTTGGGGCAAATCTTTTCATCTCTCTTGGCTAATTTTTCATGCTTAAAGATATTTATTTCTTACAGTAAATAAGAGGGTTACATGAAATAACATCTGTAGATGAAGTGGCATTATATTCAGCACAGAGTAAATAATTAGGAAATATTAGTTATTATTACACAACAGATATTCATAATGAAAATGAATGACATACTGTAAGATCCTGTAGTATCTTCTGAATCAAATAGGTGTTCTGTGTTTGATAACAGCTTTCAAACAGCATATTTCATTGTACTCAGACTTTGAAAATAGGCTATCTGAACATGGTATATTTTAATTATTCGAAATAATCAGAACATTTTATTCCAAACATTTTGGATTAAGAAAAGTTGCTCTAAACTGTGAATATAAGTTATAAGAGAAATATTAAAAAACACTTGCAATTAATCATTTGAAAGTGTAATAGGAAATTTCACATTTGCTGATCACATTTTTATCTCCTCATTAAAACAAATCCTGAACTACATTTACTTAGCAAATGAGTATTTCAGGTTATAAACTATAGCAGAAAGTAATCAAACAATCTTTATGATACATTGTATTTAATATTTAATTCAAAATAGTCTACTTCTGGAGCGTCTGACTGGCTCAGTTGGTACAGCATGTGACTCTTGATCTCAGGATTGTGAGTTCAAGCCCCACACTGAGTGTAGAGCTTACTTAAATATTTTTTATTTTTTATTTATTTTTTAAAGATTATTTATTTATTTGAGAGACAGAGAGTGAGCAAGAGAGAGAGCACAAGCTGGAGGAAGGGCAGAAGGAGAGGGAGAAGCAGGCTTCCCCTGAGCAGAGAGCCTGATATGGGGCTGGATCCCAGGACTCTGGGATTTTTTAGAAAATAGTCTACTTCTTCCAAATTGCTTCTAGGATAAATAAACATAATTTCTTCTGTTTAAAAGCCTTTTGCATTATCTGCTTTCTTGGACATCTATCTTAAATAAAAATACTAAATAAGTTTTACAAAATGTCTACTATTTAAATTATTCCGCATAAATTCACTCCAACATTTATTGAGAAATTGTTTTGCATTAGGCCTTTCCTAAAGGTTGGGGAAGAAAAGTCAATTTCCAAGAAGACCCACTCTAATGAGGAAGATTAACATAACTGTTAATTGTATAAGGTGGAATATAGTAAGCTCTGCAAGGAAAGAAGCAGAATGAGGAAAAGACTGATTCTGATCAGAGAGATCAGGAATGTCTCACATCTGAGGTAGAGCTTGATTTTGACAGAAGATGAAATTATAATGATACAAGGAACATATAAGGAGAAAAATTGGGGGGCTTTCTTCCCACAGAGGCCAAACATAAGTAGATGAGAATGACATATCTTACAAACTCGTCCCTAGGGTTAGAGTTTCAACATATATAATTAAAAAGCAGGTTGATAATAGACTATATGTGGTCTTGAATACCAGGAAGAAGTTTGAATTTTATTTTGTGAGCAGCTGATGATAACCAATAATATGGTTAATGCAGAACACCAGACCAACAGTGAGTAAACCTAGTCTAAGCTCTACCACTAATTAGCTTGTGGGCATGTCATTTAACAGCTCTGGACACCAGTTTCCTCACTGGTTGTTTTTTGTTTGTTTGTTTGTTTGTTTTAAACAGAACTGAGAGTTGGATGGAACCACCTAAGGTTCCCTTAAGTATAAGAGTAATATAATTCTGGTGGCACCTGGGTGGCTCAGCCGTTAAGTATCTGCCTTCAGCTCAGGTCATGATCCCAGGGTCCTGGGATAGAGCCCTGCATTGGGCTCCCTGCTCAGCGGGAAGCCTGCTTCTCCCTCTCCTGCTCCCCCGTTTGTGTTCCCTCTCTCATTGTCTCTCTCTGTCAAATAAATAAATAAAATCTTTAAAAAAAAAGTAATATAATTCTTTTTTAAAAAGTGATATAATTCTATGATTTAATATAAAACTATGGGACTGCTTTAACTTTTTATCAGTCTGTATCATTTAAAAGGTGAAAATGGTTATTCCTACTTAAATAGAAAATTTAAAAATTTACCATCTTTGTGGTTATTAAAATAAAAGATGATTCAGTTTTGCTGATATGTTTCAAGTTTGTAACAGACATTTCTGGGAATTAAATATGTTTCCCCAAAGAAGTTTATTCCATCCTTTGTCATTATAGCACTTTCTTCTTTGCCAGGATCTCAAATGCTTTGAAAAGATCCAGAGTGCCATAAAAATTCAAGGGAAAATGTTTAGGCACAGTATCGGCATTTTAAAAAATGCTAAATATTTTTTGAAATTGTTTTCTCCTTCCTTCCCATTTCTATTGCTAACTTTAACTCAAGCCCTCATAATCTCTCTTTTTTTTTTAAAGATTTTATTTATTTGACAGAGATAGAGACAGCCAGCGAGAGAGGGAACACAAGCAGGGGGAGTGGGAGAGGAAGAAGCAGGCTCATAGCAGAGGAGCCTGATGGGGGGCTCGATCCCATAACGCCGGGATCACGCCCTGAGCTGAAGGCAGTCGCTTAACCGCTGTGCCACCCAGGTGCCCCCAAGCCCTCATAATCTCTTAACACAATCATTTTTGTCTTCCAGCTCATCTCGTTTCTCCTGTGCTCTATCTTCCTTATCCATCTAGCATACCTCTACCTGTGAATGATCTTAGCAAACTTAAATCTAATTGTGTTACTTTCCTATTTGTTTTTCTTTTCTGTTGCTAATAGCAGTAGCTCTCAAAGTGTGGTCTCCAGACCAGGACTATCAGCATCAGCCAGGAACTTTTTGTAAATGCAGACTCTTAGGTCCCATCCCAAAACTACCATCCATGTTTTAACAAGCTCTCCAGGTGACTCTGATTCACCCTAAATTTGGGAACCACTGGCTTACAGGATAAAATACAACTACCCTAGCATAGCATACATCTAGTGCCAGTTCCCACCTATTCCTCTGCTTCTCCCAAATCAAAACCTGTATTTTAGCCCTGTTAGAGCATTGGCAGCTTCCTAAATACTACTGCCGTTTGCTTATAGTACTCTTAGAAAGCTCTTTCCCAATATGGCAGCCTGATAGCCCCCTTTTCAAAATTCAACTCGAGGGTATATGGAATATTGTAGCATATATAGATTGATGGAGCCTCTGATGAATCCCAATAGGAGAATCATAGGCAAACCCCTAGGATTTTGGAGCACAGGCATGCCCTCTGCTGCCAACAACCATTTTCTCTTTGAAAAGCAGCTCCTGACCTACTGACAGATGCTGGTAGAGACCCATCACCTGATTGTGGGACACCAAGTGATTATGTAACCTGAGCTACTCCTCATGCAATGAGTGTTACTTGGTCAACCAAGTCATAAAGTTGAAACACGTACTCCATTATTAAGGGAATTAATAGAATGATGCATTCCATTACGTATAAATGACATGGCAAGACTGGGGCCAAGTAAAGACTGGTTATAAAGGAGGAAAACACACAGGCCTGGATCTGCACAGCATGCTGGCACCAGCCAGAAATGGAAAGCTACTGCATTACAACCTACTCAGGATGACCCTGAAAGACATGGTGAAGGGAAATCTCCCCAGTGTGAAGAACTTTGGACAGTTTGCTTGATGGTCCACTTTTAATGGAAAGAAAATTGTCTGGTATCTATTTACTTTGGCCACATTCCCTGAGTTACTCTAGCGGATAATGTAAATTGACAAAGGGCCTACAGCTAGGGCCCTAGCTGAATGAGTTTATGGACTTGGGAGGAGCCTAAAGGCACAGGACCCCAGGCACTGCCTAAATACTATTGATCATTCTGCTGTGCTGCTTATCCATTAGGCAACTCCTTTGTCAGAATTTACCTTTAAATCCTTAGTAAGAAGCACATTGGGGGAAGTAATTTACCAGCCCAAGGGCTTTGAAGGGAAGGAGAAAGAACAATGGCCATCTAAGGACTATTAGTCTGTTTACATTTGTTTTCATCAACACGTCTTGACACCAAGGCTTTGCATTGCCCTTGTAACACTCTGCAGTTATCAGTGTCTGCAACCTGGGCTGTTGCCTCCAATTTTGGGTGTAAAGCTACGGGTAATGTCTATTACAAGGTAGTGCTGGAAAAAGGCAAGAGCAGACTTGAGAAGCTTTCCTCCAACGAATCCTCTCACTGTTGCCTCACCAGCCTGCCATCTATTAACCCTTACAAATGAGTTCGTTCAGCAGAGCCTAAATCTCTACACAGCTCCTTCTGTTTCCAACTAGCTCTATGTTTTCTCTAGGGTTGATTATCAGACAGCTCTTGCTGCTTTCCTGTCCTGGCCAGGAAGTAGAAACCCTCAAATCTTCATGAATTTAATGCCTGGTATATAGTTTGCTCTTAAATGTTTAATATTGAGTGAATAAGATGCTGTGACTAATAATAGCTAATATTTACTATTGAGCCAGATAGGTTATTTCTTTAAATGAGGTAATATATGTAATAATTGAAACAATTATGATTTCCTTGTGTGTTCTGAGTGGGAAATGAGAAGCATTCTTCTTTACAGTGATAACATATAATTTAAGTGCTCACTATGTGCGATAGTTAATTTTGTGTCAGCAGCTTGACTGGCCCAAGGGATGCCAACATAGCTAGTAAAACATTTTTTCTGGGTGCGACTGTGAAGGAATTTCTGGAAGAAATCAGCATTTGATTTAGTCAGCTAAATAAAGAGATCTGCCCTCACCATTGTAGGTGGGCATCATCCAATCTTTTGAGGGCAACAAGGGAACAAAAGGAAAAAGAAGGGCAAATTCCTTTCTCTCTAAGCTGAGATGTCCATCTTTTCCTGCCCTGGGGACATCAAAACTCTTGGTTGTAGAGCCTTCAGACTCCAGGTCTTATACAAGCAAACCAGGTGTTCTCAAGCCTTTGGACTTGGGCTGAATTATGTCACTGGCTTTCCTGGTTGTTCGGCTTTATCTATCTATCTATCTATCTATCTATCTATCTATCTATCTATCTATCTACCAACCTACCTACCTACCTACCTACCTACCTATTGTATTGATTCTCTTTCTCTGGAGATCCCTGGCTAACAGCACTATGTATGATTTACCTAACAAGGTAGAATCTTCCAAATATACTTAGTCAACTAATACGTACTCTTGATTGTTTTTTTCTGGAGAAAAGATTTTAGTTTTTCTGAAAATATATTTTCATGACTTTGGAATTTATACACACACACACCATTTAATGCAAATTATTTGTCTAATAATTTCTAATATTTCTGAAGAATAGCTATTAGATAATTTCTTGGCTGCCGCTTTAGAGATATAGGTATGTGGCCCATTTATTTATATCCCAGCAGCACACCCTGAACTGAAATAGCAGTAATAAAGAGGACACTTACCCAAAGGTCTGTGAACTCCAACAGCCTACAAGTAAAAACCTGTACAACCTCCTCAAACATCAAAATTACATTTAATGCTTACAGATGAAAACAATGAACACAACTTGGGAAACATTTTCCTACATTATTTTTGTGGTTGCTGATGATTACTATCAAATTAAGAAATGTGAAAATAGAATTCAATCAAACACTCTTAATGGTATTTTCTTTTCTCATATATGTTCCTGAGGTGGTTGTGATGCTGGCAAAGAGAATGGAAGTTTTTAAAAGCCAATTTTAATTTCACTTTTAAAGTTTAAAGCAAATTAAAAAAAATTTTAAGTAAAAAGTGTGCTTCATTTATCTTCCCTTCAGAGTAAAGCAACACATCAGAATTGAGCTCACTCAAATCTGTTCTGAACTAATATTCTAAATAAATTGAATGAGAAATTTAAGACATTTCTGTTTCTTACTAAAATACTTATCTCTCTATAGGTAAGATTTTTATAATAAGGTTTTTGGTTTGTAGATTTAATTTTTTTAAATGTTACCAACTAATCAAATGTATTGCTAAAATAATGTATAAGCAGAATTCAAAGGAAGTCCGAATGTTGTCATAGCTGATATGGGCTTTTAATAATGGTAAGTTTAATAGAAATTTACATTGCTATATATATAATTATCCTAAGTTCTGGGGGAGGGAAGGGAATGAACTCCATCTATTAATTAATTGAAATAGTTGTCTTTTATTAGAATTTGTCCCATGACCAAGAAAAAACAATATTTACTACTGTTTCAGCAAACAAATAATGAGTGAAAACATTCCAGTCAGCAGTTTAAAAGTGGATTTTATAAAAATAGGGGTGCCTGGCTGGCTCAATCAGTACAGCATGTGACTCTTGATCTCAGGGTCATGAATCTGAGCCCCACCGTTGGGTGAGGAGCCAACTTATAAAAATAAAAATTATTAAAAAGTGAATTTCATAAAAATAAAATAATTGAATTTAAACAATCTGACAATTAATTTTAAATTTTGGCACTCACTACATTTATATCCTTATCAGAATACCTACAAGTGTTTTTCAGACTGTAAAGTTAGTTCACAAATGTAAATCATGAAATTAATGCAGTGGGATACAATCAGAAAAATTTTTTTTTTTAATTTTTTATTATGTTATGTTAGTCACCATACAGTACATCATTAGTTTTTGATGTAGTGTTCCATGATTCATTGTTTGCGTATAACACCCAGTGCTCCATGCAATACGTGCCCTCCTTAATACCCATCACCGGCCCAACCCAATTCCCCACTCCCCTCCCCTCTGAAACCCTCAGTTTGTTTCCCAGAGTCCATAGTCTCTTGTGGTTAATTCCCCCTTCTGTTTACCCCCCTTCATTCTTCCCTTCCTTCTCCTACTGATCTCCCCGCTATTCCTTATGTTCCACAAATGAGTGAAACCATATAATTGTCTTTCTCTGCTTGACTTATTTCACTTAGCATAATCTCCGGTCCTGTCCATGTTGCTGCAAATGTTGGGTGATCGTTCTTTTACAATCAGAAAAAAATTTAGTGAACTAGAGTAAAATAGAAAATATCTGGGTCATTCCATCTAGGAATGATAGGTGATGTTTTACAAAACTCTGTATATGTATATGAAATTATTTTCATAAGTCAAAAGTCAGCTAATTTCATATTGCTATTTTTATAGATCAAAAAAATTGAATATAACTTCATATGGTTCAAACTAATACATAAACATTCATGCACAATGTAAGCAATGTATTCTTGCTGGCAAAGAGTAAAAAACAAACAATACTATGTATTACATGCCTCTATAAAATAGCCTAATATTTGAGAATTTTTATTTCCTTTGAATTACAGAGTAGTTTTACAAGTTTATGAAATTTTTGTAGTTTATTAACTTTTTGAACTATGTTATAATGTAGGTATATTTGAAAATGAATTTTAACAAGCTTATTAATAGATATTTTAGTTTCTAAACTTCTATGATTATTATTCCTGCTAACAACTTTGAGAAAAAAATAGGGTTAAGTGAAGAATAATTGAGAGATGGCCAAACTGCTTTTCTAATTTTGCTCCCTGTATCAATTTTTTAAAACCATATTTATCCTATAAATTGTTTAAATTTCAAAGCATGATGAAGCAGTAACATTACCTAATTTAAATTCCCTGTATCATATACTGTGACTTTGTTATAACTATAAAAGGCATACATTATTCTTTTCCACCCTAACACTATTACCAGTACTAGTACTAAGATTAGTACCAGTACTTTATTCTTTTAGGAAACGTGCAGGATCTTCTAAAGTTGTCAACGATACAAATAAACTTCTGGCCCATGAGTTAAAAAAAAAAAAAACAACAACAACTAGATTCTAGTGAATTAAATTTATGGTACAATCAAGGCAGTTTCATCTACAGGAGGATAGACCTTATCTAGTGTCATTGTCATCTAACAACAGTCATCAAAATTGCAATTAATACAATACTTTAAACAGGGGTCACTGTAAAACAACTTTATGGCTATAAATACAGCATATGCTCCTTGGAGAAAATGTTTTAAATTTGAAAATGAAGATGAAAGCAGTAGTTACCCTTAATCCTACCATCCTGAGATCATCACTTTTAAATGATTTGGTTTGTTTTCTTCCAGTCTCTTTTTGATAGATACATCATAATGTGAAAAAAAATTAAATAAAAAAGGGGAGCCTGGGTGGCACAGCGGTTAAGCGTCTGCCTTCGGCTCAGGGCGTGATCCTGGCGTTATGGGATCGAGCCCCACATCAGGCTCTTCCTCTATGAGCCTGCTTCTTCCTCTCCCACTCCCCCTGCTTGTGTTCCCTCTCTCCCTGGCTGTCTCTATCTCTGTCGAATAAATAAATAAAATCTTTTAAAAAAATTAAATAAAAAAATGTAATCCTAATTTTGAAAATTTGACTCCCTGTAAAATAAGTAAATGAGCGATTTTTTATTAGTGCTCATTACATGAAGTGCCCTCCATAAATAAGCAATTTTAAAACAAAATTTAGAAGTCATCATTCTTTAATAGTCCTTGTTAGGAATACAATATTTTCAAGTTACCTAAGACTTAGAGAGCATCTTATTATTTTACTTATTTGTTTTTTAATTTTAAGCGGGATGCATGCCCAACATGGGGCTTGAACTCATGACCCTGAGATCAAGAGTCACATGCTCTACCAACTGAGCCAGAGAGGTGCCCCTTGAGATCATCTTATTAAACTTTTAATTTTACTAATGAGAAAAAGCTAAGGCAGTGAGGTTAAACAACCTGACAAGGTCACAAATGTTATTTATTGGTATAACCTGGTGCTTAGTAGTATTCTTTCCAACCTCACTTTGCTTTCCATCTTAAGTGGGTCATATTTTAAATAGGCCACCCTCTAGTACTATATTATTATGTATTTTAATTATTTCACCCTATACTTCAGAAGTAAGCAAAAACATTACTTATAAAAAAAAGACATAAGATACATTGATCTTCTTTCTCCAAAGTCATTTGTTAAAACACATTATTAGTAGTTTAGGCATTTTGATAATTGCACAAATATGAACAACTAAAAATATTAGAAGCAACATACCTATCACCCTTCCAAGAAACAATCTTTTTTTTAATATGTCAAGGCTTAAACTGTGTGAGCCTCAACTATAAGACAGCATGAGAAGTTATGCAGAGCTACTGCCCAGTGAAACTAATGAAAAAAATTTTAAACACCTATTTAAGGTCTCTGGAAATGGTTCTAAAGTCATACAACAAATGAAGAAACATTTATTCAATAAAACCTATTAAAGTTTTATAGAAATAGAATCTGTGGTGTTTGACCAAGACCCACTCTATCCTTCTCCTTTCTAGCTCAGTAAGATGGAAAGTCCACTAGAGACTGCCATAGCTAGGAATATCCCTGTTTCTCCAGTCTGAAGAATTATAATTCACTCAAAGGATTATCTTCCTGGGAAGGGCAGGACCTCATCATTTCTTATCCTGCCCCAGCTACCTGTTGCTAGGCTAAATTCTGGTGAATGTGAAGGAGAGTTGGGGGACTCCCTTCTTCCACCACCATGTCCCCCTTCTTGGGAGAGAAGGATCTACCTTGGGGGCAGCTCTGCTGAAAATATTGGAGCTCTCGGGGCCCTTAACCTGGCTCAAGGGGCAGGGTTTCCATGCTGGGAGAGACAAGCTAAAGAATCGTGGGGCTACTCCCAAATTGACCCCCATCCCTGTATTCAGCTTCTAAAGCAGGGTTGTCACCCCCCCAAAAAAATTATCATTGTTCTTACCCCTTCCCTACCTGCCAGCACAGGTTTGCCAGAGAGACAAGAGGAAAAAGACAAAGAGGAGGTGCCTTCCAAGGGATCAGAACACATCTGAAACAAAATTTCGGAACTATCCCTTCAAAGGAGTCCTACTTTGATTTAATCAGTTTGCTGAGCAATTTATGACGCAAAGGCGTTGTTGAAAACAATAGAATATCAGTCAGCAATTAGTATAGTTTAACAGGCGGGTGTGGTCAGGGAAAAAGAGAGAACCTTGCCAAAAACACTATTATCCCAGGGTGACTATGGACATACCCAAGCCTGCATTCTCTGAAGAGCAACATCAGAGGCTTCGCTTTGTGGGGGAAATAGACTTGACTAAAATAACTCAGCCAGTCACCAAACAAGTAAATAACAAGTCCTAGAGGAGGTTGGGAACTAGTACCCAGAGTTGCTATATTATCTAAAATGCCTAATATCCAACAACAGCAACAACAAAATCACAAGACATGCAAAGAAGTGGAAAGTATGACCCATACCTCAGGGGAAAACAGAAAGCAAAAGAACTGCTTCTGAAGAAACCAGGGCTTGGATTAAAAAGACAAAAACTTAGAAGAAGTCATTGTAAATATGTTCAAAGAACAAAAAAAAAGGAAACCATGATTAACTAAGTAAGGGAAATATGATGACAATGTCTCATCAAATGAAGAGTATCAATAAAGAGAAATCATAGAAAAGAACCAAATGGAAATCCTAGAGCTGAAAGGACAATAAATGAAATGATAAATTTACTAGAGGGGCTCAACAGTAGATTTGAACTGGCAGAAAAAATAATTAGCAAACTTGAAGATATATTGATGAGATTATGCAATCCAAAGAATTGAGAGAAAAAGAATGAAGAAAAATGAACAGAGCCTCAGAGAATAGTAAAACACCATTAAGGATACCAATATATGCAAAACCAGAAGAAGAGAGAAAGAAAGGAGAAGAAAAAAATATTTGAAGAAATAATGGCTGGAAATGTCCCAAATTTATTGAAAAACATTAATATAAATATAAATAAACTCAATATAGGATAAGCACAGAGATCCACAGACAGAATAAAAATGCTAAAAGCCAAAGACAAGGAGATAATCTCAAAAGTAGCAAGAGACTAATGACTCATTATTTACAAAGGAACCCCAATAAGATTGGTTCACCTATAACCAGAAATAATGAGGCCAGAGACAGTGGAATGACGTATTCAAAGTGCTCAAAGATAAAAATCTGTCAACCAAGAATCTTGTATCTAGCAAGGCTATCTTTCAAAAATGAAGGCAAAATAAAGATCTACCCAGATAAACAAAATCCAAATGAATTTGTTGATAGCAGACCCACCTTACAATAAATACTGTCAAAAGTTCTTCAGGCTGAAAGCAAGGAGCCCAGGTCAGTAAATTCAAATCCACATGAACAAACAAAGAGCATTGGCAAAGGTAATCATGAAATTATAAAAGACAGTATAAATGTATATTTCTTCTTAACTGATTTAAAAAGCAATTGTATGAAACAGTACAAAGGAGGTGAAAACAAGGATGTATTAGAGAAATTATAAATAGTAAACCAGCCCTGCACACTTAGAATAAATCCCACTTGGTCATCGTGTATACCCTTTTTAAACTTCATGAGAATAAACCTATATAACTAACCCAGCAATTAATTTTTTTTAAAGATTTTATTTATTTATTTGACAGAGAGACAGCCAACGAGAGAGGGAACACAGCAGGGGAGTGGGAGAGGAAGAAGCAGGCTCCCAGTGGAGGAGCCCGATGTGGGACTCGACCCCGGAACACCGGGATCACGCCCTGAGCCAAAGGCAGACGCTTAACGACTGAGCCACCCAGGCGCCCCCCAGCAATTAATTTTTAAATAATACTAAGGCCCCATTTTCAGTTCAGGGTTCCAATTTTAACTTCTAACAATCTCCTCCAAAATTTATGCATCAAATACTCTGGGAAAAGAGCATAAAATGTATAACAATTCCTTTTTTTTTTTTAAGTAGCCTCAACACAGGGCTCAAACTCACAACCTTGAGATCAAGACCTGAGCTGAGATCAAGAGCCACTTAACAACTGAGCCACCCAGGTGCCCCTAAAACTATTCCTATTGTGTAATTAATCCTCTGAAGTTGGCTGTGCCCATTTTCATGATTGCTTTAATAAGTAAGGGAGTGTAATTTATAAAAACCACAGTACAATATAATTTCCCCATCCGAGAGGGTTGTTTCTGAAACCATTGAAGAAGAGAAAGGATTAGCTGAGGAATTTAAGTTGCTGTGGGAAAAAAAAAAAAAGTTTTAGGCACAACCCTAAGAAGTTAGTTTTTAGGTTCACTAAAATTAAGATTGTATTAAATAAGGAGAGGGGCACCTGGGTAGCTCAGTCGGATGAGCATCTGACTTTGGCTCAAGTCATGATCTTGGGGGCCTGGGATCAAGCCCCGAACTGGGCTCTATGCTTAGTGGGGAGTCTGCTTCTCCCTCTCCCTTTCTCTCTGCCCCTCCCCACCAGTTATGCTCTCTCTCTCTCTCAAATAAAATCTTTTCAAAAATGAATAAAATAAATAAAAACAGAGAATAGTCTATTATTTATTAATAGTCTATTATTTAATGAATAATAAATATATGGTTTATCATATCTCACTCACTAGAAACCTTTCAGGATCTCCCACTCCCACTTCAAATTTGTTTTTGTTCTATTGGACCTGCTAGGCACATTAAGAAGACAATTAAGAAGAAAAGAAGACTAACTTCATTATAAATGTTTAATACTTTTCAGATCTTATGATTCTCAGTTAATCCTGTCTCTCGAACCCCTCCATACCCAGTCCTAGAGATGCAAAATATATAGTTGATTTAAAATATTGTGTAACTTTTAGGGGTGCCTGGGTGGATCAGTGCAGTTAAGTATCTGCCTTTGGCTCAGGTCATGATCTCAGGGTCCTTGGATCAAGCCCCAAATTGGGCTCTGTGCTCAGTGGGGAGTCTGCTTCTCTCTGTCTCTCTGCCCCTCCCCACTGCTTATGCTCACTCTCTCTCTCTCTCAAATAAATCATCTTTAAAAAAAACTCTTAATAAAAAAAATAAAATATTATGTAACTTTTATTAAAAAATGTAAATATTTCTCAAGCTCTTCTCTAATACAGAACCTATTGTTACTTAATACTACTTTCTGTCCAGATTTTTCATATTCACCTCAGTGCCATCCCTTTAACAGTAATAGGAATGGAGTTCTTTGCTGGTTTTATTTCTCATGTCTAAGGCTGTATCCAGGACTTCTTACTTTCCTCTGCCATTTACTTTACTCTCCTTTTCTTTATCCAACCTCCAGTTTCCTCTTTTTAAAATTATCTCTATAAGACAGGAGCCTGGATTGCTTAGTCAGTAGAGCATGTGACTCTTGATCTTGGGGTCATGAGTTAGAGTCCCATGTGTGGCATGGAGTTTACTTAAAATAAGAAAAAAAGTTGAGGGGCGCCTGGGTGGCACAGCGGTTAAGCGTCTGCCTTCGGCTCAGGGCGTGATCCCGGCGTTGCGGGAGAGCCCCACATCAGGCTCCTCTGCTGTGAGCCTGCTTCTTCCTCTCCCACTCCCCCTGCTTGTGTTCCCTCTCTCGCTGGCTGTCTCTATCTCTGTCGAATAAATAAAATCTTTAAAAAAAAAAAAAAAAAAGTTGAAAACAATTTTCCCTGTAAGAATGACTCAAGAACTTGCATTCATTCAAACCAAATTTCTAAAAGCTACAGAGAAGTGTACCTATCAATTTTTAGTTCGGGGGAGATTACTGTATTTGCAAATGATTGTAGAGTGTCTATATGCATTGTACTCATTACAAATTTTTCTCAATAAAATCTGCAGGGGTTTTTTTTCTTCCTCCCTTCCTCTTCCTCCCCTCAACACCTCCCCTCTCTCTCTCTCTCTGTCTTTACAATAATATAATATCACATATTTTCAGTAACTTTTTTACTTGGAAAAATATTAATTCAATTTATATTATTTATCTAAAAGCTCAGATGTGAACTTGAAGTATTTTTTTTAAAGATTTTATTTATTTATTTATTTATTTGACAGAGACAGCCAGCGAGAGAGGGAACACAAGCAGGGTGAGTGGGAGAGGAAGAAGCAGGCTCCTAGCGGAGAAGCCTGATGTGGGGCTCGATCCCAGAACGCCGGGATCATACCCTGAGCCAAAGGCAGATGCTTAACGACTGAGCCACCCAGGCGCCCCGAACTTGAAGTATTTTGAGAATAACATTGGCATACATTTTTTAAGTTAATAATGGATACATTTCAATTCTGAGCTCTTAATTCCCTTCTTAAAAAAATAGCAGTTTTCATAATTAATCTTTCAAGGTTTCTAGTTAACACCATCAAATTATAGGTTCATATTCTACATGCTCATAAATGACTCAAAATATTTCAGATGTGCTGAATTACACAGACTACACAAAGTAGGTAAATGTACTTTAACAGAATTTGACCTAGTCTTGGAAATTTAACAACGGGGGTCATCATAACATATTGGTAGGAACTGTTACTGAGAATAAGAAACAAGGTATCTCGGGAATTCCCTTACAAGCTTGCTTTTTAGCTATAGGCAAGTCACTTAGGATCTCTGGGTTTACTTCATCTAGAAAACGTGATCTCTAAAATTCTCCCAGCTCCAAAACTTTTATGAATTTTATGAATTAAAAAAATCACAGAAAAAAAAGAAATGATAAAAAGGTTGAAATATTCAGCCTATAGAACTTGTCTATTCAAATAAATATTGATTAAGCTATAATTTAAAAGTAACAAATCACTTTTCATTTTATAATTCCCCATAAAGTGGGAAATACACACACACACACACATATGTATATATATGAAAGCCAGGTATATAGGCAGTACACTACATTACAGATTGCTGGATAAACACTGTGTTATTAGATTATGGGTAATGTTTAACCTTAACTCTGTGAGGTTAATTGTCCTTGAAATACGAGGATACAGTAATTACTTCTAAGTCATGTACCGAATCCAATCACATATATTAATTTCATTTTATCCATCATAACTAGTCAAATTATAGGTTTTTTCTTAAAAATAAACAAGCAAAAGTATTTTCAATTGCTTGCCCCCAAGAAAGGCTAATAATAGGCAGGCGGTGATGAGCTAAAAGATAAAGGGTCACAAACTCAGATGTTTTCAGAGGCAGCAAAGTAAATGAACTAAATGTGTGAAGTGGCTTTATATAACACAGTTGAGACTGGTAGGTCAGTGAGAACAGAACAGTGCACGCCTTGCCTAAAAACATCCTAATTATAAAGCATAAGCAATCTGGTTTTTCTTGTAGGAGAGATAAACATCTCTATCAATTAGCTTACTGGCATCTCCAGTATTGCAAAACTATTTCAGGTATCCAAGTATGTGGCTGAATTTAAAAAGAACATTTTAAAATCAAAAGTACTGAATAAATAAGTAAATAAAATCAAAAGTACTTTCACAATTTACATAAATAAGAAAAGTTTAAACTCTTTTACATTAATTCAACACTCAACATATAAAAACTGGGCATCAACTACATGCTAAGGCATTATCAGTATCCTTTAAGGCAAGAAAGATACTGGCATACTGTGTCTATATAGCAATGAAAATCAATTTTTTTTACTACTAGAAGAATAATTCTGTACTTTAAAAAAATACTTTTTAATCCAAAGATTATCCATCCACCTAATCTATAAAACCTTAATTTAACTTGGGAGTCAGTAGTTTAATCAAATGGGAGAAAATATTTAATCAAAAAAATTGCAATAAATGACAGTGGGTTTAATACAGAAATCACATCCACCACTCTTGACTGATGCTTTTCAGCTCTATCTCTTTAGACCTGTGAGGAAATTTTTGTGGTTTATGCTTCCCTAAGGAGTTTTAACTGTCGTTCAGAGAACCAAGTTTATAAAGGGATTATTTATGAATTAGGTAGAATAGTAAGTATGATTAGCTGAATTCTCTGGCATTTCCCACCATTTTCTTTCTTCTTTCTTTCTTTCTTTCTTTCTTTCTTTCTTTCTTTCTTTCTTTCTTTCTTTCTTTCCTTCTTTTTTAAGATTTATTTTCAAGTAACCTCTACACCCAGGATGGGGCTCAAACTCAAAACCCCAAGATCAAGAGTTGCATGCTCTACCGACTGAGCCAGCCAGGTTCCATTTGCAACTAAAGCATATGATTATTTCCAGCAATTCTATTCTTAGATATATACCCAAGAAAACTGAAAAGTTATGTGCACAAAAACTTGTACAAAAATGTTCATAGCAGCATTATTCGCAACAGCCAGAAAGAGGCAATAACCTCAATGCCCATCAGCTAATAAATGGATAAACAGAATGTGGTATCTCTGTAGAATGGAACATTATTTGGCCATAAAAAAGGACAAAGTACTGATACATGATGCAACATGGATGTACCTTGAAAACATCGTGTTAAGTGAAAGAAGCTAAGTGAAAAAAAGCCATCTACCCTTTGATCCCATTTGTACTAGATGCCTAGAATAGACAAATCTGTAGAGACAGAAAGATTTGTATTCACCAGGTGCTGAAGAATAGGAAGTGAGTGCTAATAGATATGGAGTATCTTTTTCAGGTGATGAAAATGTTCTGAACTTAGTGGTTACACAACTCTGTGAATATACCAACCACTGAACTATATACTTTTAAAAAGGTAAGCTTTATGGCATGTCAATTACAATGCATAAGGCTGTAAAGTATGTGGTGATTACAACCTATTTACTGAATCTCTAAAAGAATCCTTGTACTCTGCCAAAGGGTGATAGGACCCAGTACACCTTGTACATGTATCAATCATCCTGAAAGCTACTTTTGAACCAAAAACTTTGTGTCAAGACATCACTCTTACTATGATTAAAAAAAAATAATAATTTTTAAACGTAAATATATTTAAAAAATTAAAACACCTAAGAAATGCAATCTATACATATGAAAAAGTAAAATATTTATATGCATAACAAGTAGTAGCAATGTCATTCATAAGCAGCAGTTAGTGTTTATTTTCCCCATATTTTGGTTTAACACCATAGTGGTAGTTTATTCTTTTTAGGGAAATTGCATAAGATACATATAGCATATGATGAGTAAGTTATAGAAGACTGTGTAACTGGAAAATTAATTCCAAGTAACAATATTTCCTCTAAAAACACATTTATTAATAAACAAATTATTTTAAACTAGTGGACAATAAAGTGTGCCTATAATTTATTAAGTCCAAGATATATAGTCAACTTGAATAAAATTACATATGGCATTTTAAAAACAGCCTATTTCTAAAATATCAGTAATTCAGGCAATTGGGATTTCCACAGGAGATAAATTGCCATTAATTTCCTTTTTATGATGAAAAGGTGTGCCTTAAGCACATCACAACCGTGTTATTAAGAAATGCTACAGCACACTTTAAAACTCAAAATGGTAAAACACATATGCATTAGGATATTCTTTTACGGGTCCCAGCCCTATAGCAGCATTTCAGTTGGAGATTTAAATCTAGTTAGCCACATTTCCAAATGACTTGGGTTTTTATTTCCTAGAAATACATATCACATGTGTAGGTGAGTTAAGAACTTAAATTTCCATTATAAATGAGAAACTGTCATACTGACAATGTAAAGATAAAAGAAATAAAGTACTTGGATAGTCTAGTACTTTATTAGAAATATATCCACTAACTCCACAAAAAAAATTTTACACGTAAGCAAAATACTAAAAACTTCTGATTTGGGAGAAATGAAATAAAATACAGTGAACGGTTGTTTCTTCATCTCTAACTGTAAAAATCCCTTTCGCCTATTTATTTGACCCGTCTCTATTCATGCAATTTAATGAATCCTCAAAATAATTTACACATCTTTATACAGAATTCACATCTACATCAGTAAACTGCCAGTCCTTTTATATTTTCAGTGCCTTATCAAAATATGGGTAACAAAGTTTTTCATTCTATGAGGCAGGAAGATGTTTCCTAAGTACTTCTTTGGATGATGAGGATATAGTATCTGGGAAGGACACGTCAAATTCTATTAGAAGGTCACCACGCTGGTCAGGATTTTTTGGAAATGGCAGCCCATATCCAATAATTCTTCTCCTCATTCCAGGCTTCACAATATCGTTTATTGACATGGGTATGGTTCTTCCATCCATTGTTGGCACATTAACTGAGCAGCCACACAATGCCTGAAATATACCAAATAAAATTAACAAACTTCAGAACCTCAAAAACTCAACAACAACAATAACAACAAAAACTGGGTGTGAAGGATGAAACCACTAAGGTAAAATTTTAACCTCGAAAAGAATATCAATAATTGCAAGACTTTTTCCCTATTAAAAAATCCCTTTAGGACATACGTGATCAGACATACTACAAAAGAAGGAAAGGAGAAGGGGAAGGATAGAAGGAAAGAGAAGTAAAGGATGTCTCCTACATTGCCTTAAAATGGAATGTTTGGGGTTGCCATTACAACATTTAAGATGCAGGGATGGAACTGGACAAGGAAAGGGAGAAATTTAGCAGCGAGAGGAATAGAATAAGAGCAACTCCCTACTTCTTTGGAAGGAAAAATATTAGGATAAGAAATACATTTATTGGTTTAGTCAACAAATGTTTACTGAGTGTCTCCTATATGCCACACATTCCTGCTAGATGTTGAGCTTAGGAACCATGAACACAGACCCCACCTCAGGGAATGCACAAGCAACTCAGAAGCAAACCGGTAATAATAATACAGTATAATGTTAGCACAGACGTGCAGAAGTCTTTTGTGAGACAAAGGGCACCCAGCTTATCCCGCCCCCCCTTAGCTTCTGAGAGTACAGAATGCTTGAGCTAAACATTGGATCAGTAGCAGGTTTTGAGGCAGAATGAGAAACAACGGTGTTCCATAGATTAGAACTCAGACGATGACATTAACGTATGTTAGATAATAATAGAGCAAACTTAGGGAAATGCATAAACCTTTATGGGTAGAAATCAGATTTAAAATGACCTTTCATTTTCAGCTAAAAAGTCTGGACTTTATGGTAGATACTATGTGGGATCATTTAAGAATTTTAAGCAGGGAACTGACATGGCCATATTTGCAGGATTAGAATCCAATTTGAAAAATAGTGTCTAAAAATAGAACAAAAAAGCACTCAAAGCAGTACACTTATAAATTATTTTAAATTAATATTTCTGTTATATAATTATTACTCCAAATTAACAATTCTAGAAAAAAATCTTATATATGGACTTCAATTACAATGCATATCTCATAAACCATACCTGTAAAAACTGAGTGGAGTTAAGCCAGTATTAGGCTTCATAGTACACAATCTGGTTAGTGCTTAAAGTTGGCATTTAAATTGTTAGTACAAGTAACTAAACTTAGAAAATATAATCTTATCCATAAAAGAGGTATAATAGTAGTACTACCTCTGGAGGGTTCTTATGAGAATTTAAAAAATAACATGTACTAAGCATTTAATAAATATTAGCTATTACTTACATAAATTCCCTAAGATTAGATGCATAATTCTATTTCAGAATCCTATTAACTTACCTCTCGTAAACTAATTTTAGCAGTGTAAATTATATTTGATCCATCCCTTTTAAATTTTGGGTGATCTTTATCTTTAATGATAAAAACAATGTCTGCAGGGATACTAGTTGGTGTTTCATCTCCTTCCCTTGGAAAAGTAATTTTGGTGCCTTCTTTCCACCCTTTTTTAATCTCGATGGTGAGAATTTTGTCCTCAGATCTATAACTCCTTCCATCAGGATTTAACCTCTTTCGAGAAATCTTCATCCGTTTGGTACAGCCGGTATATATTTCTTCAAGTGATACTCTAAGTTCATGAATAACTGGAGGATCTTGTTTGATGCGGGATGGTCCCACAGAATTTCTGTCTCTTGGATATCCATTCATGCTGAATCCAAAGGCACTAAAAGGATCTCCATCTACTTCCATTTCATCAGAATCTCTACCACCAGCCATCCGTCTTCCGAAGAAAATTTCAAAGGGGTTGGAACCTCCAAAAAATGCTGCAAATGTGGCATGAGGATCTCCATGAAAGGTGTACCGGAAGGTACCTCCTTGTCCATCAGTGCCTCCTGCTCCTCCTTTCAACCCTATATGAACAGACAGACACGATTAGAAAAAAGCTCGCAACTCTTGAAAGTTAAACTTGCAAAAACTGTATTACTAATAAACTTTGGCCTACTTAAGGTTACAATCTATTAATATTAATATTAATTAATAAAATGCCATTATCACTAAATGCAGAACAGCTACCTAACTTTTGACCATTCCATCCTAAGTCAAATTTTTAGCTTTCAAATTCTTCATCCAAACCCCCATCTTTAGTGACCATTTATTCCTGAATTTTTGCTCCACTGGTAAATAAGAAAATAAAACCGGGAGCCTCTTATCTCATAAACTACTGGTTGGACAATCTGAAGTATATAAATGTAAGTTTTCAAAAGATGTCAACTGAAATAGGTCTTTGCTAATCAATGCAAAATGCATAACCTAAATCTTTAAGTGCCGTTATAATCAGTGAGCATAATCAATAATATAAAATATTATATTCATACTAACTAGCTTTATTTCAGGTCTCTTACTGTTTAAGAATTAATTAAATAGAACTCTTTCTGTGGCAGAAAGGGAAAAAATTCTAATAATAGAACACCCTATGAAAAATGTTTTTTTAGACTCCAAAATTATTATCCCTATTCTAGATAACGAAATTGTTTATCTAGGCATACTACGATATAGCATTAATTTCAATAGCATGTAGAAAGAAGACTAAAATCAAGTGCTGTAAACCCCCCTGACATATAAGTCCTTTGGACTGGTTATTTCTGTCTATTGTGGACAACTCACTTCAGACAACAAGATAGTGACATTTTGACCTTGTTCTTTAAGGTTCAACTAAGTAATATGTAGCTCACAAGCAAACACATATTTGAATTAGCATTTTCTGTTATATACCAAAGAAAGTTTCTATTAAGACCCACAAAACATTAGTATAGTGATCTTTTAAAGAATCAATAATGACAAGGATTTATATCATTACAGTAGTAGCAAAGTTTCTTAATGAGCCTTATGGGCATTTCTGATGAAGGAAACAAGCAGGAAGAAAATCTAAAAATTTTAAAACTATAATAAATCCAAAAGATTAAACTAAGAGATTCTAATATGTTCAAACAGTAATTTGAGGGCAGGAAATACATTTTATTCATTTTTGCATTGCTCGTGTATACAGGGATGAAAATGATAGGTGCGTGTGTTCACTGAATAGAGAATGAACTAGTTCTTAAAGCCTATTTAAGCTTTAAAAGGTGTCTTGAGTATCAGGATAAAGAAGAGGGAAAACCAAAAGCAATATAAAGTATAATCACACATACACATATGAGACTTAATAATAAAAAATTATACTCAGCATGCTGTCAAAGAGACTCAGTTCTACATGTTTTATTCTATTTGGCTTCTTCCATTAGAAGGTATACATATATTCTATTTTATCCAACAGTCTCAGCTGATGTTTAGATGTTTACCTTCATCCATGAATAGAAATCTGGAGAGACCAAGAAAAGTCTAATAATCTGAAAACTGTCAAAATATGTATTGAATGATATATCCAAAGAGCAGTTAGGATATCTCTTATAGAAACAGAATGACAAGTATAAGCAGAACAAGGACTATTAACATGTAGCTCATACAAAACTTCTTTTTATAAATTTTAGTGGTACAGTTATAACTCCAAGTGTTAAAAAAAAGCTAGAGACAGATTTTTATAAATCATAGGTTACGTATATAACTCAAGGTCATAACCAATGTGACTAAACCAATGCTTAAATTACTTCAATCGTTTCATCTTTCATCCCACAAATATAATAGAGTATAATCGTTTAACAGAGAGTTAATAACATAAATTGAGTAAATTAACTTGCCCAGTCTAACTCTCTACAAGACAACATCTAAATGTTTTGGACTCATAATAAATTCACGAAAGGAAGGAATAACATTTTAAGTTATTACATTACAGGTTTGGCTTTTCGTTAAAACCTCTTTCCTCCTCTGCCAAAAATGGTAACTCAATCAGGATTACAGAGTCCCTGAGAAGATTCACACAGTCTGAAGTGACATTTCTCAAAGCTGACAAAAAGGCTCCAATGAAACTTTGAGGTTTTCCTTGACACTAAACAGTCAAGTACATAGCTCAGATAAAGGACAAGGCTACTACATAATGACTGCAAAAATCCTTCCAAAATTCACAACAATATAACATGAATTATTATGCAAGTACTGCTTTGCCTAGCATCTGAATTGTTAACAGACATGTTATCAACTATACAGTCAACTTTTTATTACATATATTTTGACTGCTTATGGAAAATTTTAATATTCAATTAGATTCCCTCAGCTCTCCAAAAGGTTTTCTAGACACCATCACCACTTTGTGTGACCAAGGAATATGCTCTAGAATCAACAGTTGCCTATACTGTAGCAAGACTGCTATTATTTAAAACCAACCAACCAACCAACCAATTTGCAATCCAAAAACAAATATGTGTTCGGTATACTACCTATAACCATGATTTCCACTAGTTAGTTGAAAGTGTGTCAAAAGCAGCAGCATTGGAAGAGAATTAGGATTTGAAAGAAAAAAATTATAGGACTTTAATAACTCTTAGGTTAAGGAGATCTGATAGGTAAAAATCTAGATTTATAGCAAGGCTTATACAGTTACTAGCCTGAGATCCTTAAGCAGCTTTGACTCACAAAGATCCAACTTATTTTTAAAAATACATAGTAAATAAAAAGAGATCCAGTTGATTAAATATGTAATCTTAACAACTGAAGAAGCAAGCTGGTATAGATTAATATACTACACACAAGTTTGATCATAAAACTACTACTTTTCAGTATTTAAAGAAAGTTATTGAGTAAACTATAAACCAAAAAGGCATAGAGAAGAAGAAACGTTAGAGAACTAGGATACTGTAAAGATGCGTTACTAAAGTTTTTTTTTTTTTTTTCAGTCTTTTAATATAAACTTCCATTGACATCCACTGAATTAAGCCTAAAACCTTCCGGGAAAGACAGGTTCAAAATCCAATTTTCAATTTATGTAGTTGAATTTGAAAACAAAACAAAACAAAATACAACTATGGAGAACATTTCTCTCTTTTTAAAAATAGCTTTGTTTATTACATACTATAAAATTAACCCATTGCAAATATATAATTCAGAGATTTTAGTAAAGTTGTAGAGTTGTGCAGCCATCATCACAATCCAGTTATTGATCATTTCCATCAACCCAACGAGTTCTCTTAGTTTCTATCTGTAGCTAACCCCTGCTCCCACTTCTAGCTCTAGGCAACCCACTGATCTGCTTACTTTCTCTACAAATGTGCTTTTTCCATGAATTTCATATAAATGGAATCAAATAATATATAGCCTTTGACATCTGACTACTTTTATTTAGCATAGTTTTTGAGGTTCATCCATGTTGTAGCATGTTTTATTAAATCAATCCTTTTAATTGCTAAGTAGTATTCCAGCGTGTACGTGTGTGTGTGTGTGTGTGTGTGTGTGTGTGTTTGTGTGTGTATGTGTGTGTGTGTACATATATGCCACATTTTGTTTATCCATTCATATAATGATAGTACTTTTAAATTGTTCCCAGTTTGGGGCCATCACAAATAATGCTGCTATGAACATTCACAAAGACATTACATGTCTTTTTGTGGACCTATGTTTTCATTTCTCTTTTATAGATTCCTACGAGTGGAACTGCTGGGTCATATGGTAAATTTAAAACATCTCTATTTTTATCCAAAAATTTTTAAACCCAGCCTTTAAAATTGTGGATATTAGAGATTTTCAAAACATGAATAAAGTGGATCACTGGTTCTCTTACTTTCTAACTATATAAATTTAGCTTGTTCAACTCATACACTTCTCAGTTCATGGTTCCTGTTCTCACTGTCCCAGGCCTTGAAAGAGAGTGTAATAATTGGGGGGGAGGGGTAGGAGTATATTACATAAATTACTAATAGCTCCACAGTCCTAAAATTCAGTGTTTTGTTACTACTGGAGAAACACGTTGGGTGACAGAACCAGGCCTGCAGGCACAAACTGACCAATGAAAGGCAAAGAGAAAAAATGTTTTCCCACATTTAAACAGTAATACCTAAAAGGGATTTTTCCAAAGTATAAATGAACTATTCTGAATACAGAGCAAATAAACATAATGCTTTTCTGTAAAGGAAGAATAATTTCTAAAAAAAATCAAATAGTTTTCATTTAACTATATTTTCAAGTAACTCCTAACTAGAGAATGATATTCCTGAATACATTTCCATGCTTTAAAACACGTATTCTTCCCTTTTACCTCTATTGCTTATATCAATTATCTGAATCAAGAACAAAAAAAGGATTCAGGGTACACAGATGATACTGTGTACATTTTCATTTTTAAAAAATTTTTTAAAAATTCATTTTTAAAAAATTCATTCACTGATAATGATCAGTAAAAATCAAACTAGAGAAACAGCACTCAAGAAAAACACTATGAAGAGGTAATGTTAAGCCAAGAAAAATGTATCATTTGATGACTTGAAAATTCTGAAGATAAATATCCTTAGAAAACACTGAATCTCATGGCTTAGTTACAAACAAACTTGAGCTAGCAGTGAGATGTGGTTTAAGCAGTGGCTATGTGCTTTTTCAGGGGAATGTTTGTGTATTTCTTTACAAAATTACAAATAACTTCTTTAGAAAGAGTGTACTGCCTGTAGTATCTCAGAATCCTGCTTAGCACTTGAGATGAATCAAATCATAGTATTTTGATTAGAATGGCCATAAGGAACAAACAGAATTGAACAGGCCATTACTTGCCTTTTTCAATATTGACTTTGTAAGAACCTGACACTGCAGGGCCTCATCACACCAAAACCAAGAGCAGAAATTGCAATTTTGGCAGCTCAGATCAAAAAGAAAAACAAAACAAAAGAAAGAAAAAAAACCAAACCTTTACACAATCACCTTGCTTATATAAATTTCGTTTTTAAACTCAAAATGAGTAATTACTGCTTCACTGTATTTTAGGGTATATTTCTGATTAGGAAAACTTTATGTTAAATGCGATAAAGGAGGCAAAGAAATAAAAAAGTTTTCATAACTACAATAATTTAAAGGAGAATATTTTGGGAGAAAAAATTAATAATGAAGTAACTAAGTCCTGATTCAAAACGTGGAAAAGCCCAGCATCTGCAGGAATTAAAGTGTTTTTGTTGTTGCTGTTAATTAGCAATTTAAAATAGTCTTACTTTATAGCTACATTTATATGGAAATGATGGACAAACTTAATTTAAAATACAGAATGATAAAAGGATAATCTTAATAACCCCCATTTACTGTATTCAGTTAGTTTCTGATCTCACAATGAAAGAAACAAAAGTATGACAGGGATCAAGGAAAGGGAAGTTGTCATGCTTTCCTCTATACCTAGATAGTAAAATTTCCAAAGAAATAATGTTACCTAAAAGTAAATCAATAATTGTTCTAACTAGGTGGCCATTTTAGGTCAAAAATTGTATTTCTGAGATCTCATTTTCTTGGCACACAATTACTGTTTACAATTAAGCTAAAAACTTGTTCTGGTATTTTATGACATCAGGAAAATTCTTTCCTCTCCAGGCGGAATGCCAAAAACAACTAGAGCTAAATGCCTGGGCCTTCTGCTTCTCAGAGAGACGATTCTATCTTGTTCAATCTAAATTAAATTGCTATCTGAAAGGCAAAAAACTTCCTTTGTTTTTGTGAATAAAATATAAACTACCCAGAATTTGAACTGCCAATCTTAAAATTTTAAATGGTTGAAGGACCTTTATTGGTTCTGGCAGAAAATTCATTAGAAAACAAAACAGGTTGCATAAGACTTTTGACACAATTCATTAATGGGTATGGGAATGTAAGGTTTCTTTTCAAATATACACTGTTAACATTATAAATCTAATGGCAGAATATACATATTACAAAATGCCAAAATAAAAAAAGGCAAACAAGTACATTTCATTCACAGCTATGTAATAATATTCATTCAGATGATCAAAGATGAAATCTTATTTTTATCCATTATTTGTCTTCCTACTTTTGATGTCTGAGAATTTAATTTAAAGATAACCAGAAGGCTGAAAGAGGGGGGAAAAAAGAGAGAGTGAGACAGAACTGGAGAGACCAAAAGATATACACAGAATACTTACCTTCCTCCCCAAACTGATCATATATTTCTCTCTTTTTAGGATCACTCAATACTTCATAAGCTTCTGCAACCTCTTTAAATTTTTCCTCTGCTTGAGGAGATTTATTCTTGTCCGGATGAAATTTGAGGGCTTGTTTTCGGTAAGCCTTTTTAATATCTTCATCTGAAGCTCCTTTTTCAATTCCCAAAATGCAATAATAGTCTTTCCCCATTTCGAATGCCTTGAAATGAACTTAGATTTCCCTTTGTGAAAGAAAACAGCGTCCCCAGTCTTAGCAGTACAACGATTCTAAGAAAAATAAACCAAGCTGGGTATTTTAAAAGTTAAAGCAAATCAGCAATTCAGCTTTGCTGTGTTTAGGCAGCAAGCAAACCGCGTCTCTGTATTTAATTCCTTCCCCAAAGGCTCACTTACAGATAAATATACACTACACAGGAGACGGCCTCCTTCTAGATCCTCCCATTTTCACTACGTGTCTCTGTACTTTCTAGAACAGCAAATGCTACAGGACGTCACTTCCCCAGCTGCCTCTAGTCAAAGTACTGAGCTAGATTTTCTCCTCCTCCATGATTAACTATTCATTTTCCTTCTGGCTCTCCCATTTTTATTTCCTTTTTAAGAAGCTAAGTGGATTCAAAAACCAGTATTTCAGCATAGCAGGTCATAGCAACATATTTATTTACTCTATTGTAGGTGAAAAAACAACAAAAATAATTACAGCCACTAGGCATCCTATGTTAAAATAAATTACAGGTATTATACAAATAAAGGTACCCTTGAACTTATTTTAGGTATTTTAATTTTAATTTCAAGTTATCCAGATGTAAGATACACAATACTAAAATATGGTTTGTTTAAATTAAAATTTTCAGATAATTTGTGTCATTTTTGGAATTCCTGGGGGTCTAGCAATCAGAAATGCCCAGAAGTCAATATACCAATTTCACATTGTAAAAGGCTACATATCATAAACATCAAAAGCAATAAGGGACTTAAATATTATTTTAGCTAGTGGTTTTAACTAGTTTTTTGTAGTATACAGGAGTTAATAGTTCTGGCAAACTAAATATTTGTGAAAGCTCTGTACCTGATTTTAGTTACTTCAGCAAAAACAGAATGAGATCCCGCTTTTCCCCCCCTCCCCGCCTCTGCCCAATTCCTAGGATCACTATTTAAAGAATTTTTGTGCTGCAGGAAAGATAGAAGACAAGTATCAAGTTACAGACGGTAAATACTCATGTTTCTTATAAGACCTTGACTGGATCATCTTAAAATCTGGATATGCTATTTACGGGGCAGTGATATGAGAAGTATTTTTTTTTCTTTTAAAAACATATTTCCCTAATTATAAATAGCAACACTCATTGCTGAAGATTTTGGAAAACACAGGAAGAAAAAAGAAGAAAAGGTATAAAATAAAAACCTCCCTATCATACCACTTAAGGTAATCCCTGCTTGTTAGTGTATTTCCTTCTAGTCCTTTTTTTTATCTGATAATTACATTTATTTGTTGTAGTTTTGTATTTTTTTTTGTTAACAAAGTGTATGTCCTATCATTTACATGCCCTTTCGATGTCTGCTTATATATATACATATATATACATATATATGATATATACATATATATGATACTTATGAGAAATATTTTCAATGTATATTACACATCTTTTATCTCCTATATTGTTTTGTCATCTTTTCAAAAATGTTCCCATTTCTAATATAACGGAAAGATGGATTAATAAGAAAATGTGAAAGGAATTGCACAGAGCCCTATAAATACCTTAAATCTGTAACCTTAAAAAAGAAAAACAGAACATATAAAGGAAAAGTAAATGTACATATACGTTTAGAGTATGATGAAAAGTTAATGATCATGTGTTAACCTTTAAAGATATGGGAACACCTACTCTATACGCCAAGCAGCTTTACATTCATGATTCAGCAATTCTTTCAGAACGTTCATCTTTGTACATTTGACAGCTAGGGTTTCCTATTTTTCAAAACTCTCTCCTTTAAAAATACTTTGGTATTAGAAATGTATAGCATCTGTCTAGTCTAGTTACAGGCTTCAGAGGTTTGTCAGCTAGCTCTTCAAGCAAATGTTTTAGTTCCACCAAGGAATACTCAAAGTCAAAAGGTTAACCATTCAAATCCAAAAAAAACTTGGGGAAAAATGCTAATATCCAAAGTCACTTTAAAACTCCTACTTTAAAAAAAATGCAAGTTGAAGTCCAGTGCAATGATCAGCATCTAGAGTAGAGTAAAAATATAATAAAAATCACCTTTTCTAGAATCAATTGCTCCTTTAAATATTCACTACCAAAGGAAAACTGCATTGCTGTCTATGAAAAGTCTGACTTCTTCTGGTGGGTAATGCTGGGAGGAAAGAAAAAAACAGATTCTCATCTGATTCAATTATTTTCAGGTAGCTAGAAATAGTATCAGGACTTGACATATTAAAGGATTTTAGAATCCAAAGACTAGATCTTTCACATTTCCGAGAAATGGATTACATACTAACAAACGGAAACAAATCTGACTTTGCACATATAGAGAAGGGTGATAAAGGATTTTCATACTTCTTCAAATATCATACACACAAAAAAGAATCATAGTGCTAAATTTGAAAAGCAAGAACTCACCTCAACTTTGAAATTTCAAGTTAATAAGAGAGCGATTATAATTTTAAATAATATAAAACAATCTAGCTAGGTTTTGATAAAATGAGTAGTGTAAATAATTCTTTCAAATGTTTGGAAACAATGCCAGCAGACACAAGATAAGATGTTCAACATCACTGATCATCAGGGAAATGAAAAGCAAAACCACAGTGAGATACTACCTCATACCAGTCAGAATGGCTAATATCAAAAAGACAAGAAATAACAAATGCTGGTGAGGATGTAGAGAAAAGAGAACCCTTGTGCACAGTTGGTAAGAATGTATATTGGTTAGCCACTGTAGAAATAGTATGGAGCTTCCTCAAATATTTAAAAATAGAAATACCACACAATCTGGTAATTCCACTACTGGGTATTTATTCAAAGGAAACAAGAACACTAATTCAAAAAGATATATGCACCCACATATTCATTACAGCATTATTTACAATAGCCGAGACATGGAAGAAACCTAAGTGTTCATTAGTCGATGACTGGATAAAGAAGATACTATATGTATGGAATAATTAAGTCACAAGAATGAAAGGTACCACATAGGAAATATATTCAGTGGAATTATAATAGTAATAGTAACAGATGATAGCTACACTCATGGTGAGCATAACATAACATACAGAGTTACTAAATCACTATGTTGTACACCTGAAACTCATGCAATATTGTGTGTCAGCTATACTTCAATAAAGAAAATAAGTATGGCAGCATCAGGAGGAGGTTGCAGGGATCAAGGCCAACTTATACCCGGAGCCAGGTGAGCCTGACTACCCTTCCACTGCTTCAAAGTCAAGTGAGCAGGAAAAAAAAAACCATGGATCCCAGGAAACAAGGTAGGCCCAGGGAAAAAGGAAACAGTACATTCAGGCTACCAAGGAAAAACACCCTTTTTTTTAGGAGCTAAAATTCTCTGGGCACCTAGGTGGTTCAGTGAGTTAAGCATCCAACTCTTGGTCTCAGCTCAGATCTTGATCTCAGGGTCAGGAGTTCAGGCCCTACATTAGGCTCCAAGCTGGGTATGGAGCCTACTTAAAAATAAAAAAATAAAAATAAAATAAAATCCACTACATTTTTATTTTAAAAGAATGAGAAACTCTCAAACAAGCAGAAAAGTTATTCCTGAAATGTGTAGATCTATACTACTCTCCTAGGATTATCTCTGAGAGCCTTTGAAAGGAGGGTGGTCCTACCCACACCTTGGTTTAGCTGCCAGAAGTGTGAGAATAAATTTCTGTTGTTTTAAGATGTCTACTTTGTGACAATTTGTTTTAGCAGCCCTAGGAAACTAATATAGTGAGATATACAAAAAAGTATATGATGTAAATGGACAGTTCAAAATGGATAACAACAAAACAAATACCCATTTAGCCATTAAAAATAAATAAATAAATAATAAAAATAATTTAAAAACCATTTGGGAGCAACTCACAACCCTGTGATCAGAACCTGAGCTGAGATCAAGAGTCAGACACTTAACTGACTGAGCCACCCAGGAGACCCTGGGAACAATTATTAAAAATGATTTTAAAATCTCTGTAAATACCATACCTGGAAATTTGTCCCTAGAAATAATCCAAAGGAAAAAAAAAACTATTAAATATACAAAGATACTCATTGCAATTAGATGCAGCAGGCTAGTGGATTGATGTAATTATTAACCTACATAGTACTTTAGAGAAATTTTGCTCTTACATTTACTTTTTCAGACTGAGCTGTCTCCTCTACTACTTAGGGGTTACAAATCCATTACACAGTCACTTTACGTTAAATTGTTTTCATCTAAGTTTTTTCATCTATGAGATAAGTGTAGAGGTTTTTTTTTTTTAATGGGGGTGTGTGACCAATTGTCATTCCTATAAATAATTATCATGACAAAAATAGAGTACGTAAAGGAAAAAGTAGTGGCAGTTTTTAGGGAAAATGGAGCTGAGATGTGAACAAGTCTCATTTAATACTTTTAAAAGTAAAAATAGGGGCACTTGAGTGGCTCAGTCCGTTAAACGTCTGCCTTTGGCTCAGGTCATGATCCCACAGTCTAGGATCGAGCCCCACATCGGGCTCCCTGATCAGCGGGGAGCCTGCTTCTCCCTCTTTCCCCTGCTCATGCTCTCTCTCTCTCTCAGATAGATGGAATCTTAAAAAAAAAAAGAAAGAAAGAAAGAAAAGTAAAAAAGAAAAGCAAAGCCAAAAAAACTACATAATAATCTATTTGAAATATTGTTTAAAAATCACATAAATCCTGCTTATGTGATTGTATAGGTATATATATATATGTGTGGCTGGCTCAGTTGGCATGAAATGTGACTCTTGATCTTGGGGTCAAAAGTTCCAGTCCCATATTGGGTGTAGAGCTTACTTTAAATATAAGTAAGTAAGTAAATAAGTAAACAAGTAAGTAAGTAAATAAATAAATAAATGAAAATTACAAAAAGATTCTTCTCCTTAATATTTACAGTTTACAAGTTTAAGTTCTCATGCTGGGGTGGGGTGATTCAT
Organism: Ailuropoda melanoleuca; assembly: GCF_002007445.2. Lineage (NCBI taxonomy): Eukaryota > Metazoa > Chordata > Mammalia > Carnivora > Ursidae > Ailuropoda > Ailuropoda melanoleuca. Next base: position 49,915,687 of record NC_048219.1, on the reverse strand, counting down.
CTCTAACTGAAGGTAAGTTACACTGTATTTTAAGAGATTTAATTTTTTCAACTAAATCAGAAAACATAAGTGTGTTTATTATTTTGTTTATTAAAGGTTTTTTTTTTTTTTTAAACACAGTTTAACAGGGGCACCTGGGTAGTGCAGTCGTTAAGCGGCTGCCTTCGGCTCAGGGCTTGATCCCGGCGTTCTGGGATCAAGCCCTGCATCAGGCTCCTCTGCTGTGAGCCTGCTTCTTCCTCTCCCACTCCCCCTGCTTGTGTTCCCTCTCTTGCTGGCTGTCTCCATCTCTGTCAAATAAATAAATAAAATCTTTAAAAAAAAATAACATAAAATAAAATAAAACACAGTTTAACAGTTTTTGTGCCCAATAATATATGTGGAGGAAGTATGTCATTCTTAGGGAGACATGGGCCAGAATTAAGTAAAAATTGTAATGACCATATTTTTTTTCAAAAACTTTAACAAATCTTCCTTATTTGTGATATCATGCTTTCATAGTAATTATAGATAAATTATTTTTACAGAAGTATGAGTCCTTTTTGATTGTATAATCACAGCTTAAAATATTATATATGTTTAGATCATGAGAGCTAAAAATAGCACTTTACCACACACAAAAGTCTTAAAAGTACATAAGTAGTCATTCAACTGATACCATCTTCACCTCTACTTTGGCTTTATTAGTAGACAATAAAAAAGTTTTTTTCTCCAATTCACAAATAATTTCTCAGTTTATAATACATTAGTACAAAGAAAGACAACATGCCGTCCAGAGTCTCAGAAGAAATCACTATTGAAATTCAGATCATCACTTAAATACTTAAAGACAGATGACTTCTAATATTTTACCAATGCTCCTGTTGGAAACTTTTTCTGTCAATATTTAATTTTTTTTAAAGATTTTATTTATTTATTTGACAGAGATAGAGACAGCCAGCGAGAGAGGGAACACAAGCAGGGGGAGTGGGAGAGGAAGAAGCAGGCTCATAGCAGAGGAGCCTGATGTGGGGCTCGATCCCATAACGCCAGGTTCACGCCCTGAGCCGAACCAGACGCTTAACTGCTGTGCCATCCAGGCGCCCCTCAATATTTAATTCTTAAATGGGTACATTCAGTTCAGAATTTTCTCATCAAGTAATTAATTTTAGTTAGTTGTGACTTCCATTACCCAGCACTTCTTATCCAAGAATAAATAAACTGAGGCCCTTTTACACTTTGTTCTCACAGTGCTTTAGATAGCTAAATAGCTAAAAATTTGCTAGGGTGGCACCAAGGAATACTGATAGTGTAGTGTCTAAAAACACGTATTTTGGAGCCAGACTGCCTGCCTGGGTTAGAGTCCTGGTAACACCACTTACTAGCTGTGTGGCTTTGGACTTAACTTTTCTGTGCCTCAGTTTCCTCATCTGTCAAGTGGGATTGGCATTAATACCTACTTCATAGGGTTGTTGTGAGGATAAATAAGATAAATGTGTGACACACTTAAATGTAACTGGCACATAATGAGGACTATGAAAGTGTTAGCTACTATTGTGATGACAATGATCTCATCTCATCATATGAACTAGAACTTTTTTCTAGAAAAAAAATTACCATACCATAGGGATAATAAAATGTCCTTATTTACAAGCATATACATCCACACACAACAGCTGTTGAACTAAGAATAAATGGCTCTTTCCAAATACCCCAGTTAATATGCTACTTATTCATCTTGACTCTGTTAAAATTTAAAATCATTAAACTTTCACATAGGTAGCATTCATTGTATTTCAAATACAAATCTCAAAGACATTGACTATTTCAAACACAGTAATCATGACAGTGTGGTATTGGTGAAAGAACAGGCAAACAAGCCAATAGAACAGAATAGAGAACCCAGAAATAGACACATATAATATAGTCAACTGATCTTTGACAAAAGAGCAAAGGCAATACAAGGGAGAAAAAACAGTCTTTTCAACAAATAGTGCTGAACAACTGGACATCCACTTGCAAAGAAATGAATCTAGACACAGACCTTAAACCTTTCACAAGAATTAACTCAAAATGGATCACAGACCTAAGTGTCAAATGCAAAACTATAAAACCCCTAGAACATATGAAAAAATCTAGATAACCTTGGGTTTGGCAATGATTTTTAAATATAATACCAAAGGAACAGTTCATGAAAGAGAGAAATGGTAAGCTGGACTGCATTAAAATTGTAATTTTTTGCTGAGAAGGACATCATCAAGAGAATGAGAAAAGAAGCCACAGATTGGGAGAAAATATTTCAAAAGACATCTGAATTTGCAACGATGTGAATGGAACTAGAGGGTATTATGCTAAGCGAAATAAGTCAATCAGAGAAAGACAAATACCATATGATTTCACTCATATGGGAGTTTAAGAAACAAAACAGACGAACATAGAGGAAGGGAGAGAAAAAATGAAATAAGATAAAAACAGAGAGGGAGGCAAACAAGAGACTCTTAATTTTGAGAACAAACTGAGGGTTCCTGGAGGGGAGATGGGCAGGGGGATGGGCTAAATGGGTGATGGGCATTAGGGAGACCACTTATTGGGATGAGCACTGGGTTTTACATGTAAGTGATGAATCACTAAGTTCTACTCCTGAAACCAATACTACACTATATGTTAACTAACCTGAATTTAAGTAAAATCTTCGGAGGAAAAAAAAAAGACATATCTGATAAAGGACTATTATCCAAAATATATGAAGAACTTCTTTTTCCTTTGTGACAGAATGGGAGAAGATATTTGCAAATGTCTTATCAGATAAAGGGCTAGTATCCAAAATCTATAAAGAACTTATCAAACTCAACACCCAAAGAACAAATAATCCAAACAAGAAATGGGAGAAGACATGAACAGACATTTCTCCAAAGGAGACATACAAATGGCCAACAGACACATGAAAAAATGCTCAACATCACTCGGCATCAGGGAAATACAAATCAAAACCACAATGAGATACCACTTCATATGAGTCAGAATGGCTAAAATTAACAAGTCAGGAAACGACAGATATTGGCAAGGATGCAGAGAAAGGGGAACCCTCTTACACTTTTGGTGGGAATGCAAGCTGGTACAGCCCCTCTGGAAAACAGTATGGAGGTTCCTCAAAAAGTTGAAAATAGAGCTACGACCCAGCAATTGCACTTACCCCAAAGATACAAATACAGTGATCCGAAGGGGCACCTGTACCCCAACATTTATAGCAGCAATGTCCACAATGTCCACAATAGCCAAATTATGGAAAGAGCCCAGATCTCTATTGACAGATGAAAGGATAAAGAAGATGTGGTGTGTGTGTATATACACACAATGGAATACTACTCAGCCATTCAAAAAAGAAATCTTACCATTTGTGATGACGTGGATGGAACTAGAGGGTATTATGCTAAGCAAAATAAGCCAATCAGAGAAAGACAATTATCATATGATCTCACTCATATGTGGAAGTTAAGAAACAAAACAGAGGATCATAGGGGAAGAGAGGAAAAAATTAGACAAAATCAGAGGGAGACAAACCATAAGAGACTCTTAATCATAGGAAACAAACTGAGCGTTGCTGGAGGAGAGAGGGTGGAGGGTGGGTTAATTAGGTGAGGGACATTAAGGAGGGCACGTAATGTAATGAGCACTGCGTATTATAGAAGACTGATGAATCACCGACCTCTACCTCTGAAACTAAAAATACACTATATGTTAATTAATGGAATTTAAATTAAAAAAAGGAAAAACAAAACAAAAAAACCCAAAAAAATATATAAAGAATTCTTAAAACTCAACAATAAAAAAAAAACAACCCAATTAAAAAATGGGCCAAAAACCTTAACAGAAACCTCACCATACAGATGGCAAATAAGCATATGAAAAGATGCTCCATATCAAATGTCATCAGTGAAATGCAAATAAAAACAAATATACCACAACACAGCTATTAAAATGGCCAAAATCCAGAACACCAGCAACACCAAATGCTGGCAAAGATGTAGAGCAACAGGAATTCTCATTCACTGTTGGTGGGAGGGCAAAATAGTACACTTTGGAAGATAATTCGGTGGTTTCTTAGAAAACTAAACATACCCTTATCATACGATCCCACAATCATGTTCCTTGGTATTTACTCAAAGGAATTGAAAACCTAGGTCTACACAGAAACCAGCACATGGATATTTATAGCAGCCTCATTTATAACTGCCCAAACTTGGAAGCTTGGAAACAACCAAGATGTCCTCTAGCAGGTGAATGTGATAAACTATGGCCATTCAGACAATGGAATATCATTCAGTACTAAAAAGAAAGGAGCTAGCAACCCATGAAAAGACATTGGAGGAACCGTAAATGTATATTACTAAAGTGAAAGAAACCAGTCTGAAAAGGCTATATATTATATGACATTCTGGAAAAGGTAAAACTATGGTGACAATTAAAAAAAAAAAATCAGTGGTTGTCAGGGGTTAATGGGAAGGGAAGAATAAATTGGTAGAGTACAGAGGATTTTTAGGGCCGTGAAACTACTCTGTATGATACTGAAATGGTGGGCACATGTCCTTATACATTTGTCCAAACTCATAGAATGTACAAAACCAGAAGTGAACCCTAATGTAAATTATAGACTCTGGGTGATAATGATGTATCAATATAAATTCATTAGTTGTAAATAAATGCTCCATTTAGTGGGAGACATTGGTCATGGGGTGGGGTAGATTGTGCACGTGTGGAGGCTTATGGGAAACTTCTGTACCTTCCACTCAATTTTGCTGTGAACTTAAAGCTGCTCTAAAAAAATAAAATCTACTTAAAATTTTAAAAATAAATGGTACAATTTTTGTATTCTTAAAATATGTTTTTTTGTTTTGTTTTGTTGTTTAAGTAATCTCTACACCCAGTGAGGAGTTTGAACTCACGACCTGGAGATCAAGAGTTGCATGCTCCACTGACTGAGCCTGCAAGGTGCCCCTTAAAATATGTATCTTTGATTTTAGAGTCAGATCTTTCCAGCCTTAGTTCTTGTTGCTGCAGTTTCTGTTGTAACTTTGGAACTCAGATGCTCAATTTTCATTTTTGTAGAAAGACCTTAGACTTTGAGCATAAGTTACAATACCTAAAAATTTTGTCATCAAAATTTTGTTTCATTTGTTTCAAATGCAAATTTATCTTTAGGGAAAAAAATAGAAAAAATATTAAAGAGATTAATTTCTTACTCCATCTAGGTTATAAGACAGAATAAGTAAATTTAAGGCAAGTGTCTTTAAGACATTAAACCCTATTTAAGTGTTCTAGAAATCCTATTTTTTTCTTAACTATAAAATGTTCTTCTTTAGGTAATTACAGTAATTTGGACTCGTATTTGGAATAAGACAGTCAATAGCATTTGAGTGCATATTGTATAGTATTTGATGAGTATATAAAACTTGTTTTAAAAGATCGATGTTATCATAGTGAACACTTTCCATGAATAAAGTATCTCATTCAGCAATACTGACTGAGTGCTTACTATGTGCTATAAACAAGATACACAACATCCTTACTTTCATTCAACTTATATTCTAGTGGGAGAAGACAACCAAGAAATGAGTTAATGAAGAAATGATAGAATTTTAGATAGTTTGAAGTGCTTTTAAGAAAAATTTTAAATGTTCCTAAGGCTGGGATTGAGGGAGGGGCTACTTTACCAGGATGGTCAGGGAAGACCTCACTGTTTACCTCTGCTTTAAGAATTACACTAAAAATTTGGCACCAAGGTAGGTAGAGGAAAAGGAGCAAGGCTAGGAATCACAGTTTTAAAAAAGTATAACGCTGGGGCGCCTGAGTGGCACAGTCGTTATGCATCTGCCTTCGGCTCAGGGCGTGATCCCAGTGTTCTGGGATGGAGCCCCACATCAGGCTTCTCTGCTAGGAGCCTGCTTCTTTCTCTCCCACTCCCCCTGCTTGTGTTCCCTGTCTCATTGGCTGTCTCTCTCTATCAAATAAATAAATAAAATCCTTAAAAAAAATAAAATAAAAAAATTAAAAAGTATAATGCTTTTAGAAAAGCAAGTGGACTGGTGAAGAGCTCTTAACGACCTCTTTGATTCTATTACCAAGAAATGTATTTAGCTCTCTTCACCTTTTCCATTTATTCCTCCTTCCCCATGTACAATCTACATATCCCTTCAAGCCTACAGCTAACAATCAAGTTAAATAATTTGATAGAAATAAGGTAAACAATTAATGGCTTTAAGTGTGTTATGTAACTGTTACAGGATTTAAGGGACCATTAAGCCACAGAGAAAAGATCATGAAACTCGGAATGAGACGAATTGGTTCTAATATTCTTAGCTTCACTATTTAGTATCTACATGAAGTTCTGGAAAAATGATATTTCTCTGAGACTCAGTTCCCTTACTCTATCAAATAGATAACATCATCTATCTCATTAGACTGACTCAAAGAATGAGAAAATATGTGAAAGGGCTTTACAAAAATAAAATATATACAATGGCTGGTATGGGGAAGTTTTATAAAAGAAAAATATGAGCAGGGTTTTGAAAGATTAATAAGGTTTAGAAAGAATGAGGGGCACAGGGAGGGTTTTCAATTTGGACCAAGAACAGAAAGCCCAATGGAAAAGAACATAAAATGTATGCGATATAGCAAAAAGACTGGTCAGATTACAGCATGGGATTTAGGAAGGCTCACATTAGGAAGCTGACAAAAAAGGTTATGGTCAGATTGTGGAGAGTTTTGAATGTCATTTTTTTAACTTAACGACTGCTCCTTCCTGTTCTTCAAAAACGGCTAAATCATTAGGTCTTTGAAACAAACCTGATTAATTTTTTAAAGTAAACTCTATGCCCAATGTGGGGCTCAAACTCACAACCCCAAGATCAAGAGTTGCATACTCTAACAACTAAGCCAGACAGGCGCCCCCAAAACAAACTTTCTTTTAAAAGCTTTTTGACATTCTTTTCTTTTTTAGATTTTATTTATTTGTCAGAGTCAAGAGAGAGACAGAGAGAGCGTGCGCACAAGCTGGGGGAATGGCAAGCAGAGGGAGAAGCAGGCTCCCCACTGACCAGGGAGCCCAATGTGGTACTCGATCCCAGGACACTCAACCAACTGAGCCACCCAGGCATTCCAGGTATTTGACATTTCTTAAGTGTCAGTTTACTTTGACGCTAGTGAAGTTACTTTCTTGGTACTAAGAGGTACAGTGTTCTTGACAAAGTTTCATTCATATTTGTAAGCTTTGAGAGCAACAGTAAAAGATGTCAAACTAACCTAAAAAGAGAACAAGAGTTTTTATCAGCCATAACTCTCCTTGGACTATTACCTGTACCATTAGAATTTCCCAGCACTTTATCACCATAGTTATATTGGTAACTCCCAAAGTTTTCAAGTTTTAATACTGTGTCATTGCTTGATTTGATAATACTTTTCCTGCAGAAAGCACTGTAATAGAATATGCACATTTAATTTTGATTTAATGGCCTTTACAAAAGAAAATATTTACAACAAAATTTAAAAGTACAGGGACACCTGGCTGGCTCAGTCATGGAGCATTCAACTCTTGATCTTGGGGTTGTGAGTTCAAGCCCCATGTTGGGTGTAGAGATTACTTAAAAATAAATTTTTAAAATAAACAAACAGGGGCACCTGGGTGGCTCAGTCAGTTAAGTGTCTGACTCTTGATTTGGGCTCAGGTCATGATCTCAGGGTCATGGGATCGAGACCCACATCGGCACATGGGTGTGGAGCCTGCTTAAGATTCTGTCTCTCCCTCTACCCCTCCCCTCTCTCTCTAAAAATAAATAAAATATAAAAACATAAAAATAAATAAAATTTAAAAGTACATGCCTTCAAAAAATAAGATAACATGAAATTGTTTTAATAAGTTTATAAAAATTACTAGAGTTATCTGAAGACACCAAGAATCAGAAATATTTTGTTTTTTGGGGCGCCTGGGTGGCACAATGGTTAAGCGTCTGCCTTCAGCTCAGGGCGTGATCCCGGCGTTATAGGATCGAGCCCCGCATCAGGCTCCTCCGCTATGAGCCTGCTTCTTCCTCTCCCACTCCCCCTGCTTGTGTTCCCTCTCTCGCTGGCTGTCTCTATCTCTGTCGAATAAATAAATAAAATCTTTAAAAAAAAAAAAAATATTTTGTTTTTTAAAAAATAATTTCTGGGGCACTTGGGTGGCTCAGGCGATTAAGCATCCAACTCTTAAAATCAGCTCAGGTCTTGATCTCAGGGTCAGGAGTTCAAGCCCTGAATGGGGCTCTATCCTGAGCGTGAAGCCTACTAAGTAAATAAACAAACAAATAAAATTTCCTGGGGCACCTGGCTGGCTCAGTTGGAAGAGCACGTGACTCGTGACTCGATCTCAGGATTGTGAGTTCAAGCCCCACACTGGGTGTAGAGATTACTTAATAAGTAAAAACTTAAAAAGAAATTCCTTTTTTGGGAGTGTAGAGCTGATTTTATTCTATGATGATATTAAAATGTATCCTGGGGCTCCTGGCTGGCTCAGTCAGTAGAGCATGTGACTCTTTGATCTCAGGGTCATGAGTTCAAGCCTATTCACGTTGTGTGTGGGGCCTACTCAATTAAAAAAAAAAAAAAAGTATTCTAATAAAATAGCCCAGTAACAACTTGCCCTTCTTTCCACCCTTTTTTACAAGAAGTCATGAAAAACTTACTAGAGAACTAGTGAATATACTAGCTAATCTCATACTTTCCTAGCATTTTGGAATTAGTTAAAATAAAGTGTTCTCTACATTGCTTTTTAATACTGAATCAGAGAGCCAAAAAAAACTATAGAATTCTAGGTCATTTTAAATGGGTCTTGTAAATTGATATTTGATTATAACACTTTGACTATGTTGACAGATCATATAATCTAGAGCAACGCTGTCCAACAGAAATATAAAGTGAGCCGCATATGTCATATGAACATTTCTAGGATCCACATTTTAAAAAAAGTAAAAAGAAATGTAAAATTAATTTTAGTAGTGTATTTTATTTAACCCAATAAATCCAAGATATTATCATCACAACATGTAATCATTATAAAGATAATAAGATCTTCTACACTCTTTTTTTGGCACTAAGTCTTCAGAATCCAGTGTGAATTTTACACTTATACAACATCTCAATTCAGATAGCCAATTTCAGGTCTTTAGCTTTCCTAGTGGCCACAGTATTAGCCAGTGTAGATATAGAGGTTTCTACGAATCACCAGTGCTATGATCCAATTTTTCAGTAACCTCAACCTGTGAACTTAAGTATCACATATACACATCTCTCACATGTACATTTACGGGAAATAAAATCTTAACAGATGCACTCTAAAGAAAAGAACATTTTTACTTATAAAATAGTATCCCAGTACTCACTTCAGCAACACATATACTGTAACTGGAATAACACTGAAAGATTAGCAAGGCCCCTGTGCAAGGATGATATGCAAACTTGTGAAGCATTTACTATCTTAAAAAAAGGTAAATATGTGAGGTGACGGATGTGAATTAACTAGAGGGGAGGAATCCTTTTACAATGCATATGTATATCAAATTATCACAGTGCACACTTCAAGTGTTTTACAATTTTGTCAATTTTACCTCAATAATGTTGAAAAATAATATTCCATTTTTTATCTTGAAGAAAAAAATACTTGTGGGGCAGCTGGGTAGCTCAGTTGATTAAGCATCTGCCTTCAGCTCAGGTCATGATCCCAGGGTCCTGGGATCGAGTCCTGCATCAGGCTCTCTGCTCAGCGGGGAGCCTGCTTCTCCTTCTGCCCCTCCTCCTGCTCATTCTCTCTCTCTCTCTCTCTCTCATGCTTTCTTTCTCTCTCAAATAAATACATAAAGTCTTAAAAAAAGAAAAAGATACTTGTATTTTTTTGAAATGATACTTCAAATTAAAGTAGTGGGAATGGCTCCATTTACACATGTTCACTTAGTATATATACTTTCAGTGTTGAAAGTAAAAGGAACACTAGGAAATGAGGAATTTATGTGATTTTCACTTTAAACTTTTCTAAAGTTTCTCCTCTCATAAGTAGTCATCAAGAAAGCATCAGAATCCGTGGGAAAACTTACTTGGGTGGCTAGAGAAAGGGAAGCAGTCTGTGGCAGTGAAGCCAACAGTTCCTCAGAATAAGACAAGTAATACAAAGAAAAAGATGTCTGTAGTACAGAGCGGAGGCAGGAAAGAAGAACACAGGCTGCGATTTCACTGAGCTGTCAGAATCTTAGCTAAAACTGCAATAAACTGATTATCTAGCAAGTTTGTTTAGCTCTCCAACTGTTTATAACTCTAAATCGATTTATTTTAATTTAAATCAGTACCTAACCCAAACTAAAAGTATCTTTATAATGCATTGCATCCATAAAGTCATAATAATTAAACCACTGCTACTGTGATTTAACTATGATTCAAAGACTTTATTGCAACCTACCAAATGTTAAGTATCAGGAAATGTATAAAATAAGCCAACATGTTCTATAATATTCACCAGCTACTATAAAATTAGGCCATTGATTGCCTAACTCCAAATATAACAAGCCCAGACTATGGTAATTGCTTAAAGAAGGACATTTAAAGATAAGAGAATGAAATAGGATTCAAGAATAATTTAATGTTATTATTTTTTTTTAAGATTGTTTATTTGAGACAGAGAAAGAGAATGCGAATGGGGGGAAGAGTAGAGGGAGAGAAACCCAAGCAGACTTGCCTCTGAGCGGGGAGCCCCACACCAGGCTTGTGGCTTGATCCCAGGGCGCTGAGATAATAACCTGAGCCAAAATCAAGAGCTGGTGGCCTCACTGAGTCGCCCAGGTGCCCCAAGAATAACTTAATTTTAAATGGATGGTTTTTAACGTTTGACTTTTAAATATTTTAAAATATAGCCTTTTTATTATCTAAGCTAAATCAGGAAGTCCAGGCAACAGTTATTGAGGCCCTACTGTGTTACATGCCATGAAGGATAAAACAGTATCAGGAGTTTACAATACAAATATATACAATAGTACCTAGTGTCTGTTACCACTTTCCCAATACAGTGGCAGAGTTGAGGGGTTGCGGCAGAGACCATGGCCCACAAAACCTAAAAATTTACTGTCTGGCCTTTAACAAAAAATGTTTGCCAATCCTCGTTTTATACAAATTATTCTTGACTAGAGGGAGAGGGAAGTCTAAGCATGTACCATAATAAAATTTTATTGTATCTAGTAAACTTTTAAAAAACTGTAGCTTTCACTATTAAACACAGCTTTCACTATAAAACATCAGCTTGGCTAATGGTAAAATAAAACTTGTAAACTAATTCTCAACCTGGGCATGTCTGCTAAGGGGAATACATTAGAATATTTAGGGTGGTGAGGAAGCTATTTGTTTATCACAAGGGCAGAATATGTTTTAAAAGGCTGACAGAAACTTTAATAATCATACCTCTATATTGTCCAGCTTAACCATCCTCATCTAACCCATCCCTCCCTGGCCATAAATGACGCTGGGAATTAGCGAATACTGAACCATTGCCCCTAAGGGAAATGGCAGGGTTATCATCAATACATAACCTTGTTTTACATATGTTTCTGTTTCAAGACGCCTCATTTAATTTAACATTGAACTCATGGCCAACAGCACTGTAACTCATGCCTGAAAAAAGCTTATCTAACACATGGACTCTCTCCCTAATGCACATCACAGCCTTCTTGTGCCTAGAGGAACACTAGACAGCAATTCAGCCCTATGTTGAAATATTTCTTTAAGCAGTGAAATCACTAACAAAAAGCATACATATGCAAAAAATACAAAAATGCACTAATAGATCACAAAGGCTTGTTACGAGAGCTAAAATAAGAAGTTTAAGCACTGCCTTGTTGGACCTCAGCTGGGAACATAGGATTCATATTATTTTGCTGCTCTGCCTCTGCATATGTCTGCAAATGACCAGGAAAGCATCCCAAATACTGATTTCAGGGATACAAGTAAATTTTAGTGAGGGCAAATATGAAAGTACAGAATTGGTGAATAATGAAGGATCAACTGTATGATATACTACTACCAGTAATCTTCTAAATTAATGATGATCAGATAAAAAACCGTTTTTGAGCAACAGCGATATTAAGTACAGTCACCTAAAGTAATGTCTCTGAAGTGATGTTTCTTTGGTATGTATAAAGGAAATGGTGTGGGTGTATTCCACTCTTCCCTCGCTGCACGGAGCTTACTACCACTTTGAGACTTAGCCTCTAGTTGGGCAAATCTGAGTGCCAGCTTGGATTAGGTTCCCTTGACCTGAGTTCCTGTATTTTCCCCAGTATCTCCACTCTGTCACTTATCACAACTACATAACCATCTGTGTGCTTATGCCTCACCCACAGGGTTGTAACATCCGAGAGTTCCAGTTTTGGGGGTTTTTCTACAACTTTTTACCCCCTAGTACAAAGCCTTATAATACACTGCTATTCAATTAACTTTTACTAAGTAAATAATTCAATGAAGTGAGAAATTACAGAGACCTGAAGTATGCCTAGGATATAAAAAGACAAATGGATAAATTTAAGCAATAAAAGGTAGAATGTGTACAACTTGCCAACCAACTATATCTGGGGATTTGGAAGGGTTTTTAGATTGCCCTGGTTTCTAGATCGAACAAAGGTGTGTTCGGTTGGGCTACTATCGACAGTATAGAATATAGATATAGGAGGAGTACATTTGAAGGGAAAAAGGAGATCCACCAGAACATGTCTACCACCCTGCTAATCAGTCACCTATTCATAATGTTACTTCTGTACTTGATAAATTTTATTGCTTGCTAAGACTGCGTTCCTAATTACTATGTGTTATAACAACTCATTTCTCTGATTAACTCCCCAACTCTAATGTCAGATCATATGGGGCAAAGGTTTATTTGACTCCCCAAAACCTAGTAAAACATATTTAATTGAACTGAATGTGGATGAAGATGTCCAGGACAGACTTGGATGTTCTGAACTGGGGCTTAGGAAAAAAGTCTTAGCTGAAATAAAGCTTTAGAAAATATTATAACACAGGTGGTATTTTAGAGTGGAAAAGAGGAATAATTTTTGAAAGAATCAAAGACAGAACTTTAGGATGCCCCACATTTAAGGGACATATCAATCAAGAGGAGACAATGAAAAACACTGAGAAGGAACAATCAGAGACCAAGTGAGAATGGAATGACAGACACTACTGATTATGAACCAAATAGCCATTACTATCTTCTTTCTGGCTTAACAGATATCTAATTTCTTCCAAAATAATGAACTCAAGGAAGGTGGGAGCTTCCCCAGTCCCTGGGGAGTGACTCATGGTTAGTTTAAATCAATCATACTAATCACATTTCCTTTTGCCAGTGATTGGTGTAGGGGTGACCAATGAGATGTAAGGGAAATGCTCTGGGGAACTTTAGGCAGACTGTCCTCTCTATACAGAAATACCTGCCCAGGAGAAACCCCAGCACTGCTTTTCTGCTTTTGGATAATGAAAACATGAGTCTTGTTATCTTACAACCCTGAAGGTAAACATCTGTGAAGACAGTGAGAATGGCAGAAGGTAGAGCAAGATGCTGGGTTCTCAATAGTGTTGTTGCATCTCTGAATCAATCCTGGAGCCACCCATCATTGGACTCACTTGAAGGTGAAAGCATCCTGATACCACTGGTGTTCCAAAATCAAGAGGAGGAGCATTTCATGAAGGATACAGGAAAGTACAGAAAGGTAATAAGAGTACCCACAAGAGTGATTTTGGTTTCAAGAGTTATAGGTAATTATGGTAAGCACTCAAAAAAACATTAACTATGTGCAAGCACTACTCTAACAACACATATAACCTCATCTAATCTCTCACAACAATCCTATGAAGTAGATGTAATTATAGGCAATGAAAAGCAAAAGCCAGAATCCAGTGAATTGAACAAGAGGGATATGAAAATGGAATAGTAAATTTAAACATTTCAAGAAAGTCATCTGAAGGAAAGAAGAGAATCGTATATAAGGAAGGGAATAAGGGAGGTTTTAAGATGGTCAAGAGAAGAAGATAAAAATGTAGAGGAAAATGAGATATATATAAAAATACTTAAGAAATGATTGCTTAGGTAAGGTTCAGAGAAGATAGGAGGGTTTGGTTCCAAGAGTACAAGTAGATAAAATTTGAACAAAATGAGAAGTGGGCTCTGAAATTAATAGAAAATAGGTAAGGACCAATTTATAAATTTGAAGGCAAGAGGATAGACTAGGAAGAACAAGAAGTTCATAGATGCTATCAATGTTCTTTAAAAAAATCATTAAAAAGACATCCACTAGTAAAGAGCTGAGACCAAAAGTAGGGCATTTGATAAAAATGGTGATGGTCTGGCATAGCAGTTATGAGAAATAGGTGGGAAATTTATCTAAAACCAGTAAGATTACTAACTTGGACCCAGCTGAAACCAAGAAATCATGATGAATAGACATTCACGTTTTTACAAACATTTTAAGGACCTCCCATACGCCAAGGCACCTTTCTAGGTACTGGGGATACAGTATGAACAAAAATTCCTGCCTCATGTTCTTTACATTCTAAGAGAGAACATAGAAGATATTTTTTTAGAGAATTTTTTGTTCCTTTTTTTTTTTTTTTTAAGATTTATTTATTTGCCAGAGGGAGAGAGAGCGCACAAGCAGGGAGAACAGCAGTGGCAGGCAGAGGGAGAAGCAGGCTCCCTGCTGTGCAAGCAGCCCAATGAGGACTCAATCCTAAGACCCCGGGATCACGACCCAAGTCAAAGGCAGACGCTTAACTGACTGAGCCACCCAGACATCCCTATAAAGATTTTTTAAAAATACCTTTTTATTTGAGAGAGAAAGCAAGCGTGTGTGAGCAGGGGGAGGGTAGAAGGGGACAGAGAGGGAGAGGAAGAGAATCTGTAGCCGACTTCATGCAAAGCATGAAGCCCCACTCAGGGCTCAATCCCAGGACCCTGAGATCATGACCTGAGCCAAAACCAAGAGTCAGCAGCTTAACTGACTGAGCCACCCAGGCACTCCTATAAAGATTTAATAATTTAAAATATTTTTAAAAACACTACTATATGCAATGTTAGATGGTGGTAGGAGCTAAGGAAAATAAAAGAATTAAAATTTTAGATGGGATGGGCAGACATGGCTTCACAGAGAAAGACATTTGTACTATGACCTGAAAGAGGAAAGGGAGAAAGCTATGTATATATGTGGGGGTTGATACCAGGTAGAGGGAAAAATCAAGTACAAAAGTCTGGAGGTGAGGGAATTCAGTTATCTTCGAGGTACAGCTGTGTCACAATGATGGGGTGGGGACAGTCAGAGAAATAATAAGAGGCTAGATGGTGTAGAGTCTTGTAGGCCACTAAAGACTTTGACTTGTATTGAGGGAAGATAAGCCACTGGAGAATTTTATGCAGAATGACGGGATTGCTTTTGTTTTTATGTTAAGAGTGGGAAAGTATGGTGGGCAATGATGGAAGACCAATAAGAATGTATTGCAATAATTCAGGTGGTTTGGACAATGATGTAGCAGTGGAGGTGTTATTTATTTTAAAGGTAGAGTCAATAGGATTTCCTGATGACTCAGATGTGGGAATGTGAGAGAAATCAATAACTACAAGATTTTTCATATTCAGCAAATGGAAAGAACAAAATTGCTATTGACTAATATCGGAAGATAGAAGAGATGAGAGGTGGGGAATTGGGGATTTCAATATTGGACATATTAAGTTTACGATGCTTATTAAACTTAGGAATGGTAGTATCTAATAGCCATATATGATATGATATATGTGTCTAGTATTCATAGAAGCAGTCCAGATGGAAGATGAAAAATTGGGAGTAGAGGTGATCCTAAAACCTCGAGGCTAGAGATTATACTAGAGTGAATGCAGATGGGGGAAAAAAGGTCCAAGGACAGAATCCTAAGATTCACAAATGCAGCAGTAATAATAACTATTACTAGGAAGGTGGAGGCCTCTCCCTTATCCCCAGGAGATGAATCTTAATTATTCAAAACCAAGTATGTTACTTGCTAGAGTAAGCCTGTGATTCAGCTTTGGTCAGCACAAGGTTAGTCCCATTGGTGTCCAGGGGAAGGCGGTAGTAGAAAGGTTTCCTTGCTTTTAAAGACAAGAAACTTTCTTCTTCCACTTTACAGTTATGACTGCATAACACTGGGAACCATGGCAACCCTTATGCAATCATTAGGAGCATTAAACCACATGCTGAGGATGGCAGAGGGCAAAGATGAAAAAAACATGGGTAGCTCATGTATTGCTGAGCTGCAAATCAAGCAGCCGTAGGGCCACTCTATGCCTGGATTTTTTGGTTATTATTTAATACGGGTTTTCTCTACTTGTGGGAAATAGCATCTGGTTACAATAATCTCATTTTAATTTTCATAGCAACGCTTAGAATATCAAAAAACAAACTGAAACTAAGGGGGTGCCTGCTGGCTCAGTCAATACAGCATGTGACTCTTGATCTTGGGATCCTGAGTTTGAGTCCCCCTGTTGGGCGTAGAGTTTAATTTAAAAATAAAAACAGATTTACACACAAATGAACAAACCGAAACTCAAAAAAGGTTAAAGTTGGCCAGGTTAAATAACCTAGCACTTAGGTAACAATGGTGAATTGAAGCTCATCTAATTCCAGTATCTATTTTAAGTGATTAGGAGTTGTGGATTTAAAGAGTGGACACTACTGAAAGACAAGGGGAATGGGAGTTTGGAATTCTTGAAGTGACTAGCAAACTAAGGCCAGGAAGTAATAGAGATTGAAAGAATAGGGAAGTGTCAAAACAGATAGAGTATATTAGTAAACAAGATAAAGTGAAAAGAGCTCTTCTTAAGAGAAGAACATTAGAGTTGAAGATTTTTATTTTTTGAGTAGTCTGAAGACTAGACGTAGGTTGTACCATTTTCAGTGCTCAGGGACTGATTGGTTACTATTTACTAATACACACTATGTGGCACACTATTTTGTGTACTTGGGATTCAGTGCTAACTAAAATACACAAGGTGCTCTGTGGAGCTCACACTTTGGTGTGAAGAACAGACAATAAACAAGTAAACTACTAGAACTTTGGTGAACATAGTCAGAGGCACTCAGTAGCATCTGATTTGAGATAAAGTTTCCTGGGTGTGGCTTGGCAAGCAACTGAGGCCTTTACTCAGGGTTGCACATCGAACACAAGTAAATGAGAATCAGGACAACAATAACTGGCAATTATGTATTTCAAATAATTTTACATATGCACACTCAGAAGTAAATGTTTAATGAATGAATGATCTGATCCATTAAGCTTCTTCCATTCCAACTCTTTAACCCATTGCTTAATAAAGTACAGGTTACTTTTTTTAAAGATTTTACTTTTAATTAATCTCTACACCCAACATGGGGCTCGAACTCACAACTCCAGAATATTCTTTGTTAGACTGATGGAAAGAACTATCTGAAAACAAAGATGGAGTCTTTGCAGTGATTCATGGTTTCATTCAACATTCACTCCCTAGAATAAGCTCCATGGGGGTAGGCATATTTGTCTATTTTGTTCACTACTGTTATCTCCAGCACTTAGAACAATGCCCAGCAATTTTATTGAATCGAATAAATAAGCACCTACTGGATGACAGGTGTTACGTTAATCACAAAGGTAAATAAAATGGTTCCCACCCTTAAGGAATTTGCCATTTTAAAGGCTCTCAGTAAAAATCTCTTGGTCTTCACATATATCAAAGTATATCCTTAAGGAGCAAGGCTGTTAAGAATCCAAAGCATTATCTGTCCTGGATAAAAGAAATTTATTGTAGGCGTCATATGATCTTAAAGTTAAAAAATAAACACCATTCTATCCTGAAAAATTAGTATTACTAGGTACTACAATTAGATGACCTGTTATAAACAATGATTATGGTAAATCAAAGAAAATAACAATTTCAGATGCTGCTTTGAAAATTTTTGATTCCTTTTCATTTTCAAGTCCTTTCAAATATATTTTAACAAAAATGAAGTGAGAATATCAGTTAATATGAAGCTACATAAAAGAACAAACAGAATCGGAAGGCAAATTCCAAAGAGATCACTGCTATAAATAGAGACATGGAAATGTCAGGACAGAGAAGCAAAGTTCCACTAAAAAACAACAACAAAACTGTATGCCAACTGGGCTTTACATCTCATACCCACCCATCTTCAGTTAAGGATTTCATTGGCAAAGATCCTCTTTCAATAATCTATTTCAAAACATAAATGTTGTGAGTAAAGATAGATGTCCTGATTACAAAAATCAAGATGTTTTTGGTTCTGCAAAGATTCTTCTTCTCCTTGCACCTAAGAAGCAGAAAACATCCAAATGAAATTTAACCCAATCACTGCTGCTTCAGAGTTCTTTGATGAAATAAAGAGCACTGGATTAGGAGTCTAGTCTTGGCTCTGCAATTAATCTTGTCGCTTTGTACACAGTTTCAAGCAATCCGGGTCACAATATCCTCCACCATAAAATGAGAGTAACAGACTAGATGATCTTCAAGGTCTTTCCAAGTCTGCTATCCTAAGAAAAGCTGAGTGAAGCTTATCTTCCATGCTATATAGCCTCAAAAGCCCCTAACATTCATAACCACATATTCAACAATTTGAACTCTTGTTTTGCAGGGAAATGGTAACAATTCAATTTGATATTAAGGTTTTACCAACATAAAAGCACCAAGCCATACTGGGCAATGGTTTTGGAGGGAAGTGGTAACTATGATAACAAACAATTCAATTTGATATTAAGGTTTTGCCAACATAAAAGCACCAAGCCATACTGGGCAAACCAAAGAGTAAGATCCAAGTCCTCAACCAGCCCTCTTTCATACAGAGAAAAAAGGGAAGAGAACAAGATCTCTGTGTTCAGAACATGTACTAGTCTAGCTGGGGAAACAAAATTTAATTAAGCTAAATTCTGCATTTAAACTTTTTGCATTAAGAGGGCAGTTTTCAAATTGATAAGCTTAAGAATCAACTATGATGCTTATTTTTTTAAAATAAGAAATGTAGATTTCTTAAAACACGTTCCATTAGGCCCAGGTGGGGCCCAAGTATCTACATTTTTAAGAAACACCCCAGATAATGCAGGGTTTTTCTCAAACATACCATTGTTTAAGAAACACTGCCCTAGCCTAGATCAACAAAAAAATTGATAGGGTTCAAAAACAGAATGCTTCTAGGGGCGCCTGGGTGGCACAGCGGTTGAGCGTCTGCCTTCGGCTCAGGGCGTGATCCTGGTGTTATGGGATCGAGCCCCACGTCAGGCTCCTCTGCTGTGAGCCTGCTTCTTCCTCTCCCACTCCCCCTGCTTGTGTTCCCTCTCTCGCTGGCTGTGTCTATCTCTGTCAAATAAATAAATAAAATCTTTAAAAAAAAAAACAAAAAAAAAACAAAAAAACAGAATGCTTCTAGACCTTGAGTTCTCTAGACTAATGCCTGTAACAACTAGAGAACAAACTATAAGGCATCAAAATTTAGCAAAAGTCTGATGGAGCAGTTAAAGTTCAGTGGTTCTCAAGTGTGGACTGCACTTTAAGGATCAACTTAGGAAGTTGTTACACGTACAGATATAGACCAATGAAATCAGTCTCTGGGAGTGGGGGTTGGGTGGGGCTCAGCTTTAACATCTTAAAAAAGCTCCCTGTAACCAATGCACTGAATTAAGTAAAAGATAGATGGAATCACTTAGTCAGGTCAAGGTTCATGAAAAAAGATGATTTTTAATTTTGACATTTGGCTCAAATTTTAATGAAAAAGATAAAGGTAACAAGTGAAAGGAACTGATGTATAAATATATGATCCAAGTAGGGAGAGGAAAAATGAACATGTTTTGACCACAAAATAAAGGGAGAATAAAACAGCAAATGTATGAATTTATTTTAGACATTTTGGGGGGTTTTTTTGNACATGTTTTGACCACAAAATAAAGGGAGAATAAAACAGCAAATGTATGAATTTATTTTAGACATTTTGGGGGTTTTTTTTGGTTTTTTTTTTTTTAAAAGATTTTATTTATTTATTCAACAGAGATAGAGACAGCCAGAGAGAGAGGGAACACAAGCAGGGGGAGTGGGAGAGGAAGAAGCAGGCTCACAGCAGAAGAGCCTGATGTGGGGCTCAATCCCATAACGCCGGGATCACGCCCTGAGCCGAAGGCAGACGCTTAACCGCTGTGCCACCCAGGCGCCCCTAGACATTTTGGTTTTGAGGCAACGCACAGAATGAGTCTTGGAGATAGCTGCAGACACAGGTTTGGAAATACATCTAGGATTCCCTAGCACAGGGCTAATTCAAAGTAAATTAACAAAACTTACATTTAACTGCATGTTAACTACACTGGAATTAAAACAAAATTTTAAAAAACTTTCACAGGTCAAAAACATTATGAAACCATATATATTGCATATATTCTGTAGTTTTATTATATTCTGCAGCATTATATACCAGCTTTATTCTAAGTTATTGGGATGTATGCTATAGAATTAACTAAAATCACTCAAGAACTGGATGGTAAAAGCCAATTTTTTTGAGACAGATGCCGTCAGGAGTACCAAATTTTCAACCTGTGATTATCCCTACAGTAAAGGGAGCATTATGGTGTATCAGTAAGGGCAGGCAGCTCTGAATTTTTTTCACTAAATATTGATACTCAATTTCATATATATTTTATGATGCTGTGCTGTATCTCCTCTGATCCTGGTCAAAGGACAGATCCTGCTTACACAGGCTGCCAACAGATGTGTGCAACTAGCCAAATACTATTTATATATTCAAAGAGGCCCTGTGTGTGATACAGTAAGGATGGTCCTTCTCTCATTAAATTTGAAGAACCCTGTGAAGTTGGGAATGATACCTTAGCAAGCCCCTCTCTCTTCCCCCATATATGCCTTCTGCCTTCACTGAAGGGCAAAGAAAATTGATCTTATTTTCATAAAGAACCTTTGTCTCAAGCATTAATTGTTCTGAAAGATTAAACTATAAAGAATTTTACTCTTAATTTCCCGAAGAGTCTGATTTTAAACTCTTGGTGTGCTTTTTTTGGGAGGTGGGCTATTTTGTAAGGAATCCATATATGCAAACAGTACAAACACTATCACAGATGCTGTGTGGTAAAACAGAGGAAAAATTAAAATTCAGCAATCCTATTCTTTTCTTGAAGAGGCTTACAATCTAGTTAGTGATGTGGATTACAAACACATAAACCCCCAAACAATGTATTTGAAAAATAACACTAATCATACCAAATATATGTATGTATACACATATACTCTCTCTCACACACACACCATATAACACAGAAAAACAAGCTTCTATCCTATTATACGACTTATGGGTTCTTTAATTTTGTACATAATATTTTTATTACCTTACATTAAGACCTGCCTTCTCATGAAGAACTTTGGCATATATCTGATAAAAACAAATCCAAGTATTTTTTAAATACAAGTAAGAAATACTAAGCTGTGAACCACACCATAGAAATTACAAAGAGATCCATTTCATTACTTGATTTTTTATAGATTCTTCTATTCTTTCCACACAGGTTGCCTGGGTTCAGATCACTAACACTAACATGTGACCTTGGGCAAGTTAGTTAACTTACCTGTACCCAAGAAAAATGGAGATTTTAATATGCACCTCATAGAGCCATTGTAAGAATAAATGAATTAAATACAGATAAAGCACTTAGAACAGGGCCCAGGATATAGCACTCCACTATTAGCTATTGCTATCAGTGTGCTATGCAGTAAAGACACAGAAAAAGACATAGGCCTTATTCTCACAGACCTTATAATCTAGTGGAAATTCCAAATAAACAATAAGTGATACCATGCTATTACTGCCATGATGTAGTACATGACAACAAATAAGAATCCCTAAATTTTAGAGTTCTGGAGAGGCTTTCTGGAAAAATGGAAATTAGCAGGCAACGGTAAAATAGAAGAGATGGGAAATGTACCTGACAAAAAGAGAGCTCTGCGGTTGTGGGTAAGTGAAAATGACGAGGATAATAAAGTCTGGATTTAGGGCAAATCAATGATCTTAAGCAATGTCCTAGTATTCTTCAGTCTTCTTACAGCCCTTCAATCAGGAAACACTATCAAATTTGGCAACCAACCAGAGAAGAAATTTCTAATAACTGCGGGTGACAGTATTTTAACTTCTGAAAGGGAAAACGGACAGAAGTCAGTGTGAAAACATAAGACTTTTTATTATCCTTTACTGTTGTCTACTTTTCAGAAACAGATTGAACTGCGCTCTCTTTTTGATATGCTGGTAAAAGGAAGAAGTTGAGGGGCGCCTGGGTGGCGCAGTTGTTAACCGTCTGCCTTCAGCTCAGGGAGTGATCCCAGCATTCTGGGATTGAGCCCCACATCAGGCTTCTCGACTAGGAGCCTGCTTCTTCCTCTCCCACTCCCCCTGCTTGTGTTTCCTCTCTCGCTGGCTGTCTCTCTCTGTCAAATAAATAAAATCAATCTTAAAAAAAAAAAAAAAAAAGGAAGAAGTTGTGTGACTTACCAAAGGGCACATGGATCATACTTGAACACAGATGCTCTTGGACCTAGTCCAGAGTCCTTTCCACTGTCTGGGCTGCCTCCAGTTTCAGACACTGGTCAAACTGTTGGTTCTCCAAAATGTTCCAAAGTTAATTTGTGTTAACAACTTTGTTCTCTAATATGCTAATATATGGATGTCTGGGTGGCTCAGTCCTTTAAGCATCTGCCTTTGGCTCAGGTCATGATCCCAGGGTCCTGGGATCGAGTCCCACATCAGGCTCCCTGCTCAGTGGGGAATCTGCTTTTCCCTCTGCCCCTCTCCCCAACTCACTCGCTCGCTCTCTCAAAATATATTTTTCTCACAAAAATAAATAAATCTTTAAAAAATGCTAATATATCCTGCTTCCATTCACACCTTAGTCTGAAATAGAATTCTAAAAACTCAGTAAAAAGGGATATAAAAGTCATTAAACCAATAACCAACCTAATGATCAAACACCCTAATGACATCCTGGACTATTTAATTTGAAGTGGCCATTTCCTCCTCACATCTAACCTGAATCTGTTGTGACTGTGTACTGAGGAAATACTGGCCTGGTTTAAATGACACACAGTATATAGCATGAAGTTATCAGATCCTTCTGGCTAAGAGTTGTTAGGAGGTAGGTGATCAGTAGAAAGTTGATGCAGGAAGCCTGTACAGTTTTGTCACTCTAAAATGCCTGTTAAGGGGCACCTGGGTGGTACAGTGAGTTATGCATCCCACTCTTGTGTCAGGTCATGATCTCAGGGTCAGGAGATGGAGCTCCTTGTCAGGCTTCGTGCTCATTGCAGAGTCTGCTTGGGACTCTCTCACCCTCTCTAAAATAAGTAAATCTTTTTTTAAAAAGCCTGTTTAAAAGCCATAATGGATTAGGGGGAGAGGGGAAAAAGCCACAATGGACCTATTTTTCTCCAATAGCTAAAAATAAGAATCTGTTACTATTTCACAGATATAACAAATCCAAAAGTGAAAACTGTGCTAAGAAAAAAATCATGTAGTCATTTGCTAACCAATAAGTCAGAAGGTAAATGAAGAAACTTGCCGGTGTATTTAATAGCCCAGCTTTTATTACATTTACTAATCTTTTCACTCTGTTATTTGGTAAATCTAAATGCTCCCTGCTATACTTCTGGAAGTTCAAAAACACCAACTTTTGTTGCTTCATCCTAAGGATAAAATATGAAATACCAATTTTTTTTTTTAAGATTTTATTTATTTATTTGACAGAGATAGTGACAGCCAGCCAGAGAGGGAACACAAGCAGGGGGCAGTGGGAGAGGAAGAAGCAGGCTCATAGCAGAGGAACCTGATGTGGGGCTCGATCCCATAACGCCGGGATCACGCCCTGATCCGAAGGCAGACGCTTAACCGCTGTGCCACCCAGGCGCCCCCTGAAATACCAATTTCTGTGTTAAGAGTCTGACTATAAAATATAATCCAGCCAAATATTTAGCCAATCTCTGAAAGCATAATAAGCCAATTTTAGATTATTAGCTATGATACATCCACTTTTAAGGAATTTACATTGTAAAAGGGAATAAATTTAATCAAAAGCCTGATCTTATCAATTATAACAGTAACCAGAGGACTGCAAATGGCTTTGAGACAACTGAGTGGACTGAGAACTCACACAGCCTAATCAAAAGTCACTGGCTAGTTTTCCCACAATTCAGTTGCTCTTGCAGGATTCTGGGTTTTACCAAAACTAAGATTTGAACATCACAGCAATCCAAAAAATGTACATGGATTATCCTTTCTTGATTATAAAATGCTAGAAGCCAAATTACATGTTCATTACTAGTTTCCATTTACACAGCACTTTCTGGTTTCTGAAGAGCTCACAGGACAGTAAAGCAAGTTATGATCATCAACGTAGATGAGAAATCTGAAACACAGAGACTAAGTTACTTGCCCAAGGTCACAAAACCAACTAAAATGTAGAGGCAGATTTTTTTCAACATGCATTCTTTCAACAAATATCTAGAACCCTGACTATGCATTAGGGACTGGTCAATGGTAGACAGTCCTTGTTCTCCAGTTTACATTCTAAAGGAAAAATGAAAATAAACAAGTAAACACATAGAACATAATTTCAGATAAATGCTATAAAATGGTAATGGGATAGTGATTGCAGAATGGCACAACTAGAGGTCAGAGATGGCCTAAAGAGTTGACATCTGAACTGAGCCTCAAATGACACGGACATATCCATGTGAAATCTATAAAAGCATCCAGGCCAGGCAGAAGAAGCAAATATAAAATCCTAAAGGCTGGAAGTATCTTGGACAGCAAGGTGAGTGAAGAAGAATGAAAGGCAGGAGTGTTTAGGGACAGTGGCCTGATCATATAGAGCCCTTACACCATTCCAGGAGATAGGATTTAAAGTGCAATACTTGGGGCGCCTTGGTGGCTCAGTCGGTTAAGTGTCCAACTTTGTTTCAGCTCAGGTCACATCTCAGGGTCATGAGATGGAGCTCAGTGTCAGGTTCCACACTCAGTGAGGAGTCGGCTCTCTTTCTCCCTCTCCCTCTACCCTTATGCCCACCCCCACCATGCACGCTCTCTCTCTGAAATAAATCTAAAAAAAAGTGTAATAGGAAGACAAAGGTGAGATGATCTGACTTGTTTTAAAGAAAGAAATCATTCAAGCTGCTATATGAAGAAATAATTGTAATACAATCAGGTAGAGGCTTGAACTTCAAGAGTACTAGTAATGTAATGGATCCTTGTTACTTTTGAGAACTTACATGTATGTTACGTATTTTTATAATTTTGTAATTTTAAAAAGCAAATTGTAGAGATTTAAGGGTGGAAGCAGAAAAACCAAATAGAATACTATTACAGTCCAGGACTGAAGTGATGATAACTTGTAAGTAGTGGAAATGGAAATTAATAGAATTTGGAATATACCACAAAAATATGGTAAATAGGTCTTCCTAATGCAGAGGCAGGGGCAGAAATGAAGGCTGACCAGTGGTTCTCAATGTGGGATGATTTTGCCTACCAGGGGACATCAGCAATATCGAGATATTTTTGGCTGTCACAATTGAGTGTGTGTCGTGGTGTGTGTGGGAGGAGGTGATATGTTACTAGCATAAGGATGGCTAAGGATGCTGCTAAACATATTACAATACACAGCGGTGTTTCAAAACAGAATTATCTGGTTAAACAGTGTTAACAGTGTTGAAGTTAAGAAATCCTGATCTAAACTGATTCCAACTGCTTCGCACCCTGGTTCCAGGAAAGTCTACAAATAAACTAAAGATGAAGGGCCTTACTTTGAATATTTAGAGACAACTAAAATTGTCTGAAATAAAGTTTGTTTGGAGGTAAATTATATCACTCTGGGGTGAACATTATGTTAATCAGGACTGACTGGTATATGTCTAATTAAGAAAAAAATGAAAAAAATCAATTGATTAATAAATGTCACTTGTTAGACCTTCTCAAAACGTAACGGAAAAAAGTTTAACAATACCACCCAACAATGCTTTTAGTCTTTTTTTTTTTCCATTTATACTTAAATCTGTAGTCCAATACATTTGCTGCTTTTCCAAATATAAATCCTCACTCCTCCAAATCTAAAGGGATACGTATGAACATTGAAGAAGATAATCAGAGCTATAAATGGTTAAGACGGTAGGAAACACTTCAGTGGAGGAAAATGACAGCTCACTTGTAGCTATAGGCATGTATCTGTCTAGTTATCTGACTTACTCGGGGCCCTGAACAAGTGGACACACCAGCTGTAGTTATTAGGAAGACCGAAACACACATTTCTTCCAATTACTCTTAAGACTAGCAATGGGAAAACTATTTTTTTAGATCTAATTCACAAAACACAAAATGCCAAAATTGGTAAAATTCATTTTACCTCAGTCTTTGCTATCTAAAAATAAAGGAATTGGGGGGGATATCACTTCGATCGACTCCTAAATAAGATTCATAAAAAATCCCAATGAGTCTGAAATTACTACTAGTACTGCAGTAAATTATGTGCCACCAAATGCTTGCGGAAGTCTGAAATTACTTGATAATCCTGAAGTACGTAACAGAAAACACACACACTTAAAAAGTTATCCAGTCCCGGGATGACAATTCAGAACATTACCTTACATTTAGGTTCTCATAGGCAGGGGCTGGGGTGTACTACTTTTAGGAAACCACAAAGTCAATTTTGGTCAAGAAATGGATGTTGTTGTTAATTATAAGATGACCTCAATAAAACTGGCCCTGGACACATACAACACTAGGTTATAAGTGTAATTACAACGGAATTTTAAGAACAATCACGCTTTTAAAAGGATAGTCTTAATTTCACAGCCTCATCCACACTGCACAAAAATACCGAAATCAGCTCGAGAACTAAGAGGCCTCTAGCCTGAATTCATCCCCACTTGGGATAAAACAGATCTGCCAATCTATAAGTAAAATACAGGGACACTTTACTACCCTTGAAAATCAGGACGAGATCCCGCCAGGCCCAGCAGACGTTTTCGGAAACATCTCGTGGCGTCCCGGGCGCGCTTCTCCCAGGCACACTACACTCCTGGTTGTGGCGCTCTCGAGATACTGTAGCGTCGTCCTTACGCCTGTCGACGTTACCTCCTTTCCCATGGATACACAGAATGACCCTTGGCGCAAAATTAACCCGCAGTCCCTCCCAGAGGCTGCAACCAATAAAAAACAACTACTCTTTCTTCAGGTTTTCGAAACTCAATCCAACCGGGGTCCCCGCACCGGTCTTACCCACCACCCCGGAAGTACAAGTAACACAGCCTCCGCAAGAGAATGCGCGTAGAGGCGGCGCCAAAAATAAACCCCACTCTCGCGATAGCTTAAACACAAGTCTCGCGACATTTCTCTGCCTCTCCTTGTCTTTAAGCCCCACCCCCACACCAGTTCGTTACTTCAAAACATCGCGAGATTTTCTCCTTTCAGTCTCCGCCCCTTTACGGCACGATGGTCGCACAAGAATGTGATACAGGCTCGACGGCCGCCATTTTCTTTCTTTCTTAGCAGTTGGCTGAGGGAAGGTCTCTGCGAAGAAGCGGCAGCGGCCACTGTAGCGTAGATATGGCCGACTACTCAACAGTGCCTCCACCTTCTTCTGGCTCTGCTGGTGGTGGAGGCGGCGGCGGTGGTGGTGGAGGAGTTAACGATGCTTTCAAAGATGCGCTGCAGAGAGCACGGCAGGTAAGTCTGGACCGCGCGGCGGAATCCTGAACGCTCATGGTAATTGGCCGCTGGCTGAGTAGGCCGCTACTTCTTCGCGCATGAGGAAGAGGAATGAAGTGCCCTTCCGGGCTCTGAAATGTGAGGAGACTTATGGTTCCCCACGTTGGTAATACAGTTTGGAGGCTGGAGCTCGGTTTTATGTTATCTTGGTGTCTAAGCCCCTTAGAACCCCAACGCGTGTTAGGCATAGACGGCTTTAGGTCTTTTCGCTTCTGCGGCAGTCGCGCTTTCTCTGAAGAGTTAGCTTGGCATTTCCTTTTTTTTCCAGAGTGAACATTCTTCTCCATGGGATAAAGCGCGCGTAGTTTTTACACAATAGTATGGAAGGTTCTGGTAATGAGTTTGGGAGAGGACTAGGGTCTGTCCTCAGGAGCCGTAGTAAGGGAGGGATATGTCAGTAAAGCAGTCTTTACAGCTTGCAGCTCATTCGAGTTCTTTCGATATCATTCACTTCCACATCTAAAAGGAAGAGACTTAAAAGAGAGCACTAGTATCCCGTGTTGGAATCCTTACTCAGAGCAGGATTTACGTGTCAGTGTGTTCTACCAGTCCTTTCCCCTTATTTCTCAAAATGGCTTCAGGCCCATTATACCCGAAGTTTCAATTTGAATCTGCCTCTCTGTTCAGAGTCGTAAACTGACCAGACCTCTTTGTATTACGTAGGTGCGTACATTTGCCCTGAAGGCAGTTCTTTCCCACACGAAAGCTGTTAAAAAAAAATTCCTCCAGGAAATTTAAAGGCTTTTTAATTTGAACTTTATTAGATAGTCCCTTAACTATAACTTAAAATGTATGATGTTGGTGTGGAGTTTTATGTAAGCAGAAAATTTATTCTTGTTATGACATTTTGCTAGACGTTTTTAGATTACAGAGTTAAGCGAACGGGAATCAAAAACTAATTTTGTGGTATGTTTTGTTTGCATTAGGAGTTAACTTTGTTAACCTTTTTCATCCTCCAGTTCCATTAAAGCATTATTTGAGTCAAACTGCATAAACTCTGTAATAATGTAACAAATTGCTCTTATTTTTATAATGTGAACACATTATAATTAAAGAACTTACCTATACTTGTGTCTGATCAGAGATAGTTAATAAAAAGTTAACATTAATACTAATTGTGCAGTTTTTTCACCTGAATTTTCTTCTGAACATTTTTGGAATAGCGACTGAAACATATAATGACATAGACTGTTAGCGGGTTATTAGATTGGGTTGGAAGACTCACCTGAATTATTTTATTCAACCAGTGTATTGAATTAATTTGTGCAACACACTGTACTTAGATATTAGAGTTTTTTTTTTTTACTGTGTGAATTGTATTTCTGCCTTCTAGGAAGTGATGATACAATCAAGGAACCAAATGCAAATGACTAGTAGTGTCTGATTAATGCTTTCAGAGAGGAGTAGACAAAAATGGGCACCGTTAATTTATCCACTTGTTCTGTAAACATTTATAGAGTTCCTGCTGTGAGTCAGGCACTGTACACAGCACCAAAGAGTGGGGTGCCTAACTGCCAAAGGACTGATATTTTAAGCAAGGCATTAAAGAATGAGTGAAAGTTTGATCAGTGGAGAAAAGAAGCAGCATGTACAAAGGTATGAGGGTTTTTGGAATGACAGGAACCCAGGAATGAAGTCACTGGAGGATAATGTTGATTGGGGGAAAAAGGGTGGAAATTGAGGTGAGTACAGATGGATACAACTTCTGAAACACTTCGGTTTGCCATGCTTTAATTAAAAATTGGACTTCATTATTTGGCTAAGCTGTAATTTCCTGATTATGTTAGATGGCTTCTTTAAATATAGAAATTGTCCTCAAACTGTGGATTTCTTGTACTTTCTTTTTATGCCAATCGGTCAGCTGCCTCAGTGCTCTTGCTGTAATGATATGATTCTTTATAGATGTCTTGCTGTAATAATTTGATTGTTTCTTTACAGAATTGACCGTAAGCGTGAGATTCCTAAATTTAGCTTTTGAGTTGAACTTCCCCTTCTGATTACATTTGAAGATGCCTCTATATGTCAGTTGTAGCTGCTTATCTGATATATAAATGGGATACAGGGAGGAATACTTGGATTGAAGAAACAAGTTAGGTTAATATCTGAACTACTTTTTCCTTATCTATATTAAAAGCATGCTGGATTATGTATTCAAAATCCCCATCTAACCTTAAGTTTCTTTTCTTTGTTCAGCGTATTATGTTGTGTTCTTGGAAGGAAGAGGTATAAGAACAGCTTCTTGCCCTCAGAGAGCTGTGTACTAACCGGGATGCTATTGGCTTTTTTAACTGGACGTTTCTTTGTTAATACAGGACAAGTGATTACTCCCTAGCTCGTTTTGCCATCTGGTAATTTAGACCAAGTTGCTCAATCATTTTTCCAGAGAATCCCAGTGGCTTATTTTTTAATGTAAAATTCCCAGATTTTTAAATACTCTCCGAGCTAAATTCAGCACAGGGGCACCAGATTGCTTCTTTAGTTTAGTGTTTCCAGCCAGTACGCTTGAGAGATTTATATTTGTGTATTTCAAGCTGTAACTCCAAAGGGTGGGGTTGGGATTCTTTGTTTAGGACTTTGGTGATCAGACTAAACCAGTTTTGTCTCAGAAATATTGGAAAATCAAAATGTATCTCTCTACCTTTTTTTTCCCTTGACGCTATGAAGATAGAAGTGAATCAGACTGGGACTCCATGATTGGTAGAACACAAATTAAGCAAAGAGTATCAGCCCTGATTCTTTAGCTTATAAACAGCTCTTAGTCTTTAAGTACTCAGTTCTTGAAATCTCTTCCTTGATTGTAAAAGTGATTCAGACTGCATTATGTTTGAATGCAATGAAAATTTTATAAAACAGAATTGTTGACTTTTCAGTTACCATTAGTTTCTGTTGAAAACTAGCACTTGAGTAGGGTTTGGGGGGTTTTTTGTTTTATTTGGTTTGTTTCTTTATTTTGTGACAGGATAGCGAAGCTTGATTATGATAAAAAAAATTCCTCTGTTGTAGGAGGGGGCAGTGTTAAAAATGGTTGTTAGTATTTTTACTAAGAGCTCTTCTCTAATGTCTGTACTGTTTCTGAATTTTTGAGATGGTGTTACTGATTCTTTTGAGTGAACTAAGTATCAGCATGTCATTTTCATTTGGATAGTTTTAGAACTATTCAATGAATAATGAATAATAGGGAGGTATAAATAAGTATCCTTTATGCAGAAGTTCCTTGGAGTTCAAGGAGTGGTGTTCTGCAAACTCATGCAGCATTTATAAAAAGCTAACTGCAGAGGTATTCACAACTTAAGAACATCAGTAGTTATATCTTTTCTGGCCTGAAATACTTTCTTTCTAAAATCAGTGCCAGACAGTGTATTTACATTCTAAGGAACGATTCAAATATTAATCCATTTAAAACTTAAGGGTGGAAAAGCAGTTTTCAGGTGTGAAAACTTCTCTTTCAGAGAAGAAATAAGATTTTAATTAGCTGCTCAAAGACATGGAACAGGCTTTTATAAAAGGATGATTAAGGAAGTGAAAGGATGATTAAGGAAGATTAGATTGATCAAAGCTTTTTTTTTTAAGTTTTTATTTATTTATATTTTAGTAATCTACACCCAATGTGGACCCTGAGGTCAAGAGTCACATGCTCTTCTGACTGAGACAGCCAGGTGCCCCCCCCCAGCCTTTTTAAAATCATACATTTTAATGTTTAATTCTGGTATGCTTTGTGAGAAATCTAGAAACCCTCGAAAGTACATTTGGGAACTGATACATACAATTTTAAATGTACGTAAGTGAATTTAAGACTCAAGTCGTTGAATATACTTATCTTTCCAGTTTTCTAATTATAATGAAGCATGAAGCAATTGGTTCACTTCCATATCAGGATCCCTTTGGGGGAATTCTAGGCGCCAGAAGTTTGAATTTTCTGTGTAATTTTTTATCATGGAAAGTTTCAAACATATTCAAAATTAACAGAATGATGTAATGAACTCTAATGAGCGTATCACTCACTTTTGGTGATTACCCCCTTATAGTAATTAGCGTGGAGCTATGTAGAAATTGGGACATCTCAGGGCGCCTGGGTGGCACAGCAGTTAAACGTCTGCCTTCGGCTCAGGGCGTGATCCCGGCGTTATGGGATCGAGCCCCACATCAGGCTTCTGCTATGAGCCTGCTTCTTCCTCTCCCACTCCCCCTGCTTGTGTTCCCTCTCTCGCTGGCTGTCTCTATCTCTGTCAAATAAATAAATAAAATCTTTAAAAAAAAAAAAAAAGAAGAAGAAGAAATTGGGACATCTCCACTGTTGACTTACTATGTAACCTGAGTTAAGTTCCCTCTCGAGATTTTTTCTAGTGTAAAATGGATCACTGTCTCACTAAGTATTCTAACCTCTTGGGGTTGTTGTGATGAGTCAGTGACAAAATGAGTATAAAACACATATTATGAAGTTTGGCCTATTGCTGACACTCAGCAATATTAGTTCCATATCTCCTTTCACAGAAAAATGGAGTAAGTATCCACTGGTTGTGTTGTGCCTTGTGACTTGAGGCTGCTATTTTTTATGTGATGTTTAGTTAAGTGCAAGCAATTATTTGCCCCACTCTACAAAAGTCTTTAAGAATGAAATGATTTATGTTTCTGTAGCTGAGACTTTTCTTAGAGGTACAGTTTCCCAGGCTTTTCCCACCCCCATGTTTCCGTAGAACATGGTTGTCTGATAGAAGGGTAATGCAAGTCACATATTTCATTTAATGCAGCATACCCACAATGTTACCATTTTGACATGTCTGTAATATTAAAAAAGAGAGAGAGAGAGATACGCTTTCCGCTCTTCATGTTTGATTCAAGTCTCAGTATCCATTTGTGTATTTAACACTTAATTTGGGCTAGCCAGACGTACTCAATAACCATGTGTGGCTAGCATCTACATTATTAATAAGCACAGCCTTAGAATCCCATAAGGTGTTCATATTCTCGGTGCCTACAACACAGTTTTTGAAGAGTCATGAGAGAGCCACGGAGAAGATAGAGTTAGGACCACATTTTCCCCAGAGCTATGTGGTCAGTTTATTCTGAAGATTCCTGATTGGTTTACTTCTTTGTTCTTACAGAGATTTATCAGAAACTTAATTCCAGATGATGATTATTTTTAACTCTTCAAAGTTATTAATGGTATTAATGGCAGCAATATATTGATCTGTAATTTTTGTTTTTCAAGTTAATTTATGTATTAGATATTTAGCATATATGTGTATGAGGAAATATAGCACCTAGTATTGTATAGTAGTTATGACGTTATCCTTAATGATGGTGTGCTTTTGTTTTTTAAGATTGCAGCAAAAATTGGAGGTGATGCTGGTACATCACTGAATTCAAATGACTATGGTTATGGGGGACAAAAAAGACCTTTGGAAGATGGAGGTAAGTTATAGTCATTAAGTATTTTAATTGTTTTACACAGGTTAGTTGAAGGTGATTTTCAATATTTTTCAAGTGTTCTTTTATTGAAGCACTACTTTTATAATAAGGTTCTTAAAATTGTAAGGTTTATATTGGCCTCAGGAGGAAAGGGGGAAAAAAGACCTTAGACAAGGTAGGTAAAATGTAAAATTTTGAGTCAATCAGCCAGTTTTGTCTTAGTAGAAAACAACATTTTCTTTCTTTTAGGATTGTGCCAGATTGACAGTTTGCACAGACATCTTGTTAATATAATGAAAAGAACGAAAATATAAAATGTTTAGAAAACATCTCACTGGTTTTTCTCGTCATACATGAATTAATCTTTATATGCTATGTTTTCATTGTTTTGCTATTTCAGATTTCACTTTAAAGGTTGATGTTGCTATAGCTTGCTACTGTAGTGTGTTGCAGGTTATACCTTTTTTTTATGTTACTTTTTTTGTTTTAGTACCTTGTTTTGTGTTTTAGGTTTAACTCAAAATGTGGCTTAAAACAGATTTATAGTGCTTTGTATTTTTTAAAAAAACGTAATTGTTGAAGCTTCTGAACTTAGAAGTCTGCAAGTATTTTTTTGTTTTAGATTTGATGTATGAATTTTGATACATTTTCTTTTTGCCCTTTTATTTACTTAATTTTTTTTTAAGGAGGATTCTGAATGAGCCTATAGAATGTATTTGTAGCTTTTGACCAGGTGTACTTGGTTTCCTTTTATTTAAGTGTCTTTCACATTTATAGAGAGGTTTTAATATACAAAAAAAATGAGCTAATGATGCTTCAGATGTTGTATGTAATGTATTCTTTTTATTTTATGTGTAGATGGCTCTTGGACAAGTCCGAGCAGTACAACACACTGGGAGGGAATGCCCTCTCCTTTTAAAGGCAGGAATTTTTATTTATTACCTGTGTTTAGTATGTAAACGTGAAATAAACCAGTGGATTCTTAAATGGACACAAATAATTCTTGGATTATGTGTCTGAATTTTTGCTGCACAACATTCTGATGTTTAATCATTTAAGTTTGAAGGGGGGAGGAAAATGTAGTACTTTCAGATGTAGGTTGTCTATTCTAAGGTATGCATTGTATTCATCTGTGTAAAGGGTGTAGATGAAGGTAGTCATGTAGTTGCTTTGAGTTTTTCTGCTGAAGTGTATGCCGTGAAATGTTTGGTTAGGGACAATAGAATAGTTTAGATTGAGATTGCCTTGTAATGTGATTTTTTTTATTTATTTATTTTGCATAGCCTTGTGGTCACTGTCAGATACACTCAACTTTGATATGTCAAATTTTCACATTTTGATAGGTTCTGTTTTTCTTCCAGTCTTCAGTTCCTACAGTGGGAAGCATCATTAGCCTTTAGCATGTGATATTTTGCTAGTAATGGACCTAAATACTTTGTCTTGTATCATTCTAAAGTGCTTAACATACATTAAGGTCAGTGATTTGATACAATCAAAAAGAATTTTTTTTAAATGTCTGTGCATCTTTTAAACATGAAAAGAATGAAGGAAATGTAATGTTTCTTTTGATTACTAAAAGTTTGGGATAAGTTTTGGCACTTTTGGTTCAAATGATCAACAATTATCCTCAGCTATTTCCCTAAGTGTTTACATTGATATTTATTCTTGCTTGGGCACGGGTTAGCTAAGTCTTGTAAATTTGTACTTCTTGGCAAAAAAGTTAAAAGGCTCTTAATTTTGCAGATCAACCAGATGCTAAGAAAGTTGCTCCTCAAAATGACTGTAAGTATTTTGAATTGGGTTAAAAGCTAAAGTAACTGGATTTTAATATCAGGGTTTTGTTCCTGGTTTCTGTTGGGTGCCTTTGGAGTTAGTTGGTGGCCATGAATATTTTAGAGTGAATGTCTTTGTAAGTATTACTTCCTGTCTTCATAATCTCCCACTTCAATTATTGCCAGGTATATATTAATAAGATTTGATTACTAAATTATTTTCATATTCAGTTTATTTTTTAACTCCATTTTTTAACCTAAGCTTGTGCCCCTTGAGAAAGAACAGTTTCTTTCTGTGTCATTGATAATGATATCTGCTATTTTACTGACTTTCTTCCCACTGTCAATGTTGATTTAAGTATTCTGCATAAAATTTTACTCTCAAAGGTGGTGTTTTCTGTGTGTATGGCAAAGATTTTAGTTTTGCTTCGTATGATTGTATTCTTAAATATGTGTGAACTTAAATTTAAGGTTTTCATTTTATTTGATTTTTTGGTAGCTTTTGGAACACAGTTACCACCGATGCATCAGCAGCAAAGGTATAGTGAAATGCTTTTCAAAGAGTACTTTGCAAGTTTTAGTTTAACTGTAAAAACACAACCAAGTTAGTGTAGAGTGAGTATGTGTCTGTATATATTTTTTATATATTCATTTCTCTCCACCTAAGTTGATACGGAATGATCATTTTTCCTTTTGCGTGAGATATATTTGTAATTTGGAAAGATGGGTAGAGTTAGCTACATATTAGAATAACTAAAGTGAATGAAAATAATTGTTAAGAAAGCATTCCCTGAACTCCACCCCAACTCCTTTGCAGTTCATGCCTTCAGACTTCTCATCTACCATACCCTCCTCTCTTGATGTGTGTCGCCTTAAGATTCTGACTTGAACTACTCAAGCTCTATTTTCACTGTGAATATGTGCCTGAAAACCTAGTTTAAGCCATTAGACTTCATTTTTATATGTAAACAAATTTTCTTTGAAGGGGAAACCATTAGTTCTTGTTTTTTGTTAGCAGGTCTGTTATGACAGAAGAATACAAAGTTCCAGATGGAATGGTTGGATTTAGTAAGTGGCCTAATTTTTAGAGCTTTGAAAACAATCAAAACATACTTTATAGTCTTTTAGCAAATTTTTTTTTCCTTTTTCTTTACTAGTAATTGGCAGAGGTGGTGAACAGATCTCACGCATACAACAAGAATCTGGATGCAAAATACAGATAGCTCCTGGTAATGTTATTGTCTTGCTTTTTTCAAAGTGACTAGAAAGCTACCATATTTTTTTAAGTAGTTATTGAAAATGATACTGTAATCTTCGCCTAAAATATTTTTGGTGTTTTTTTAATTGTAGACAGTGGTGGCCTTCCAGAAAGGTCTTGTATGCTAACTGGAACACCTGAATCTGTCCAGTAAGTATGAAATCATACGCCTGAGGCCAGCCTCTCTTTCCTTCTGAAGGACATTGCCCCTAAACTGAACTGATTTTCTCCTGCACTATTAATTTTCCCATTTTCTAAATAATTTCTAACAGGATATAAAGATGCTTGAAAATCCCTCCATCTTAACAAAAACTGTCCTTGAACCTCACATTTCTATTTCTCTGCCTCCTTAGACAATAAAACTCCATAAAGGGGTGGCTGTCTTTGTCATATCATTCGCATCTGTTTTCATTTTGTCTTGAACTTGTATGAATCGACTTTTATTCCCATGGTTCCATTGAAATTGCTCTTTTCAAGATCACAAACGGCCTCTGCATCATTCCGCTTATCAACATTGTTTGACACAGTGAACCACTTTTCCTAGAGATACCTCCCCAGCTGCTCTTTCTCATTCTTGGTTGTCCAGCTTTATCATCTTGGCCTTTCAGTATGAAAGTGCCACACAATTCAGTCCTCTTACAGTCTATCTACATGTACTCCTAAGATGACTTCATTTACTCTTTTATAAACTTTAATATGTAGCTTTATATAATCATAAATTTTATGTACTCCTAAATTTCTATTTTCAGCCTTGTGTTCATCTAAGTTCTAGACTCCTATCGAGTTGCTCACTTAGTTATTTCCACTTGAATGTCTGCTGGATATTTCAGACTTTAGATTGTTAATAATTGTTTCATTTATAATTGTTTTCCACCCCATTCCTGTCTGCTTTGTCTTCTACTCATCTCAGTGTTTGGCAACACTGTGTTAAATTCTTTCATCTTTTTCTTGAGGCACCTGGGTGGCACAGTTGATTAAGAGCCTGACTCGGTTTCAACTCGGGTCTTGATCTCAGGGTCATGAGGTCCGGCTCCATGCTCAGCACAAAGTCTGCTTGAGACTGTCCCTCTTCCTCTCCTCTGCCACTTCCCTCACCCCTACACATGGGCACTCATGCTAAAATAAACAAATTTTTTTTTTAAAAAGTACGTTTATCTTTTTCTTGTCTTTCATTTATCCATAAGCAACTCTTTAGTCATTTTTCTTCATAATTCATTTGGAATCCAGCTTCTTCTTGCCACCTTTTTTATATCATCACCTTATCCGTGACACTGTTTGTCTGTATTTCAACGTGTTTCCACTCTTTAGCCTTGTTCAGCAGTAGTNAATCCAGCTTCTTCTTGCCACCTTTTTTATATCATCACCTTATCCGTGACACTGTTTGTCTGTATTTCAACGCCTTGTTCAGCAGTAGTTTTTTTTTTTTTTTAAAGATTTTATTTATTTATTCGACAGAGATAGAGACAGCCAGAGAGAGAGGGAACACAAGCAGGGGGAGTGGGAGAGGAAGAAGCAGGCTCATAGCTGAAGAGCCTGATGTGGGGCTCGATCCCAGAACGTCGGGATCACGCCCTGAGCCGAAGGCAGACACTTAACCGCTGTGCCACCCAGGCGCCCCAGCAGTAGTGTATTCTTAAAACAGTATAGCCATGATGATCTTTTTAAAATGTGAATCAGTTCAAATTCTCTCTAATGCTTCACCACTTAAGAGTAAAAGTCAGTGTCTTTATCATGGCTTGATATACCTGCCACCTTTCTTTATGTTTTACCACTCTTCTCCCAACTTACTCTGTTCAAGCCCCATTTAGCTTCTGTTCTTTCAGCACACCAAGTATGCTTCTCATTTGCGTCCTTTGCAATTTCTTTTTCTTCTCCCTGGAACATTTTTCCGTCTGATATTTTCATAGTTACTCCCCCTCTTCCTTTACATTTTAGTTTGAATGTCTCATCAGTAAAGTCTTTTATGTCTGCTTTGCATACAGTAGCTTACCTTTATGGACACACATTCTGTCCCCCTTATCCTGTTTTGATTTTGTTTGTAGCACTTAACCAAACATGCTGTTTTTTAATTATTTTATCAAGGTAAGCTATACCAGCAGGAACCCTGCATGTTTTATTCAGTGTTGTAACTCTATTACCTAGAATAGTACCTGGTGTATAGTTAACATTTAAGTATTTTTGACTGGATAAATAAATTTTAATGTGTGAGTGACCAGAGTGATGTTTTAAAATTGGAAATACATCATTTAGTTATTGGCAAATAGCTTAATTCTGAGATAACTTTAGAAGTAAAGTGGAAAGAATAAAAGAGTGCTCCTTCTTGGAAATTTAGGATTATCTCAAAAATACTGCAAATTATATACCTAGAAAATTTAGGACTATCTTAAAAATACTGCAAATTATATATCTAGAAAATTTGTCCCTGATAGCATTTTCTCTTAATTAAAATTGTTAAATTAGCTTTAAGCCACCTAAACCTGAATTGGGATGGGAGAAGTACCTGATTATATTTTGTATTTCTCTATTTGGATAAGCTTTTGAGTATACCATAACTTATTGTTTGACTCCTAATTTGTTAACAGATCAGCAAAACGGTTACTGGACCAGATTGTTGAAAAAGGAAGACCAGCCCCTGGCTTCCATCATGGTGATGGACCAGGAAATGCAGTTCAAGAAATCATGATTCCAGCTAGCAAGGCAGGATTAGTTATTGGAAAGGGGGGAGAAACGATTAAACAACTTCAGGTATTACTTGTTAAATGATTACTTTTCATCTGTTTTGAAGCCAGTTTCCTTCCACTCCCCTTTTATTAATACACATGATTTCTGTGATTAATAGGAGAGGGCTGGAGTTAAAATGGTTATGATTCAAGATGGACCTCAGAACACTGGTGCTGACAAACCTCTTAGGATTACAGGAGACCCATACAAAGTTCAGGTAAACTTAAGTTTATATTTTACATAGAAAGATCTGGGTAAAACTTGTATGAATAATTACAGTGTTTGAGACATGCTTTCTAAATTGGGGTTTTGGTTTTGTTTTTGTTTTTGTTTTTGTTTTTTTTTTTTGTACTTCAGCAAGCCAAGGAAATGGTTTTAGAATTAATTCGCGATCAAGGTGGTTTCAGAGAAGTTCGAAATGAGTATGGGTCAAGAATAGGAGGAAATGAAGGGATAGATGTAAGTAAAAATACCCATTCAGAAATGGTTGTATACTAATTCATAAACAGATGTGTTTTTCCTGTTCTGTGTTAGGTAGCCTTCTCCATAATTTACGCCTTATAGTACGGAATGTGTATCTTGGTACCCTATTTGATTGAAGCATAGTGCTGTATATACTTTTATGAATTGAGCTAGATTAATTTTCAGGAAATGGCTTTCCTTAATACCTAGTCTTCTTTGTATAAGGTCCCCATTCCAAGATTTGCTGTTGGCATTGTAATAGGAAGAAATGGAGAGATGATTAAAAAAATACAAAATGATGCTGGTGTTCGAATTCAGTTTAAGCCAGGTGAGTACATATATTTCATTATCTATGTGTTAGTAGCAATTACTTTTTTGACACACACATTTGTTGCTAACTCAGTTCAGTTTGTTTCTTTGTTTTGAAGATGATGGAACAACACCTGATAGAATAGCACAAATAACGGGACCTCCAGACCGATGTCAGCATGCTGCAGAAATTATTACAGACCTTCTTCGAAGTGTTCAGGTTTGACAGATACTAATATTTTCATTGTTTTGTTTTCATTAAAAAAATTTTTTCCTTCGAGTCTGAAAGCGTCCCCCCTTCCCTTTAGTTTTATATCAGAATCTGTCTCATGATACTTCGTTAATAGCTAGAAAGTTTAAGTTGTTTTGAGGTAGACATCTTGGAGCAGGAAGGTAGCTACATACTTATTCACCCCAGTATAAAAAGAATAAATGGTGGGTATTACTTGTTGATTATTTGGGCCATGTCATCTCTCAGCCTCTTTAAATTTCTGGTTTAGGAAAATGAAGGTTGAGGAAGATAGACATGTAATGACTTTATCATGGAAAAAAGAGTACACTTCTGTGCTGACTTTATTTCTTTCCTT
This sequence comes from Ailuropoda melanoleuca, assembly GCF_002007445.2. NCBI lineage: Eukaryota > Metazoa > Chordata > Mammalia > Carnivora > Ursidae > Ailuropoda > Ailuropoda melanoleuca. Next base: position 49,875,327 of record NC_048219.1, on the reverse strand, counting down.
CTTGTCTTTCTCTTCTTTAGGCTGGTAATCCTGGTGGACCTGGACCTGGTGGTCGAGGAAGAGGTAGAGGTCAAGGCAACTGGAACATGGGACCACCTGGTGGACTACAGGAATTTAATTTCATTGTACCAACTGGGAAAACTGGATTAATAATAGGAAAAGGCAATGTATTTTAAACTCTTAATGTTTTAATGTATGGGTAAAAATTTAACACATAAACCGATTTTTCTGGATGCTATTTCTGTTGTAAACTAGTAGCAGTGATTTTTCCTTGGCTGTATCTTAACGTTGATTTGTAACAAAAACAAATGGAGGGCTTTATATATAAATAAAATATATATATATTATATATATATAAAATAAAAGTGGGATTTGAATAACAATTGGCTTCTAGAGAGGGGACCAACAGTTTTAATTATTAATGTAAGAAACTTTTGTGTCATTTGTTTTTTCCTGACTCACATCTTTTTTAAATTTGGCATTTTTTAATAAGTGTGTTAGTTTATGTTACTTTTAAAAGCAGTTTATTTGAACCAAAATTTTTTTTTTGATTGTAGTTTGCAAGCTGCAATTTATTTTTTTTAATTTTTTATTGTGTTATGTTAGTCACCATACAGTACATCATTAGTTTTTGATGTAGTGTTCCATGATTCTTTGCTTGCAAACATGCAGTATGTGCCCTCCTTACTACCCATCACCAGCCTATCCCAATCCCCCACCCCCCTCCCCTCTGCAACCCTGAGTTTGTTTCCCAGAGTCCATAGTCCCGTGGTTCATTCCCCCTTCTGTTTACCCCCCCTTCATTCTTCCCTTCCTTCTACCGATCTCCCTATTTCTTATGAACCAAATATTTTGATAAGTTAGGTTTTTTTGGTTATAATTCATTTTAAGGTTGGGTATAGACATACTAATTTGTGTCTTAAAACTTGAATGTGTTTTAGGAGAAGCATGAAATGCTTTATATAACTTGAATTAAAGTGTAAAATAAATGTAAAATCCTAAAAGAATATTGGCAGATGGGATACTGCTCAAAACTTTTTTTTAATGGTCCTTTTAATTGTGACCCATTTTCTTTTGGATGGTTCCTTTTGTATCCTTTGAGTCTTTAGAGAAATTATTGTGCTTTGATTTTAGGAGGTGAAACCATAAAAAGCATAAGCCAGCAGTCTGGTGCAAGAATAGAACTTCAGAGAAATCCTCCACCTAATGCAGATCCTAATATGAAATTATTTACAATCCGTGGCACTCCACAGCAAATAGACTATGCACGGCAACTTATAGAAGAAAAGATTGGTGTGAGTATGCTTTAAGCTTCGATTTCTAGGGGTGCATGGCTGGCTCAGTCAGTAGAGCATGCGACTCTTGATCTCCAGGTAGTAAGTTCAAACCCCACATTGGGGCTTACTTAAAAATTAGATAGGGGTGCCTGGGTGGTTCAGTGGGTTGGGCATCTGCCTTTGGCTTGGGTCGTGATCCTGGTTCCTGGGATTGAGCCCCATGTCAGGCTCCCTCAGCGGGCGGCCTGCTTCTCCCTATCCATGACTCCACTCGTTTTCTCTCTCTCTCTCATAAATAAAATCTTAAAAAAAAATACATAACAGTTTAAAAAAACCAAATAGATAAATAGATAACCTTGATTTATACGTAGACCCTCTTAGTTAAATAAGACAATTCACATCTTCCTTTAATTGCTATACAGAAAAATGCCAATTTTTAGTCTAAGATTATAGGTTTTATCATATAATGGGTACATACAACATAGAAAAGATTCTCCAGCAGTGAAAAATAACCCAATTAAATTGTGTAAGACTGATGAATCACAGACCTGTACCCCTGAAACAAATAATACATTATATGTTAACAAAAATATTTTAAAAATTAGAAAAATAAAAATGTAATTAAATATATGTATATATAAGTGTTCAGAACCTTGTATTTGGGTGTGGATAAATAAACGGATAGTGTTACTTGTAGATATGGTGTTAGGGTTGGTGGAGGGTTATACAATATACTTGAAAGACATAGTTCATGGGAATTCAGCATTTAATAAGGGCTTACTTTATTCAACCCTGGTGGGGTAAATACGAATTACATGCATCCCACAACTTCAGAGTAGAAATTTACAAATCCAACTCTTAGACTGACAATCACTCAGGAATTTTTAAAATGTATACTACTTGAATGCTTTCCACCTCTACACATACCACACAGTTCTGATTCAGAATGTCTGGAATAGAGCCTAGCATCTAATTTTAGAAGGATGTTCCGGGTGATACATGGCCAAATATTGGAAATTTTTCCTTTAGAGCAGTTTCCTTGTGGTAGTACAAAAAACGTATAGTGAGTCTTGATTGTGCTTTCTTATACATGAGGAACTAGTGCTTTTCGGTGTTCTTTTACTATAGGGCATAAGGGAGTATCCTAAGTTATTAATAACAGAATTTCTTAGGAAAATTCTCCTTGATGTTTGCATGCTGTGGATGGAATACAAAAGAAGTTTGACACTGTTTCTATCTACAGAGAAAGACACAAATAGATGTATATAAGATACTTAATGTCTCACAGGGGTTCCTGGCTGGTTCAGTCAGTAGAGCATGCAACTGTTGATCTCAAGTCATGAGTTCAGGTGCCTCGTTGGGTGTAGAGATTACTAAAAAATAAAAAGAAGGTATTATAAAATTTATTCAACACTGTAAATTCTGGACTTGGTAGTGACGGAGATTGATGCTAGAAAAATGAATCCATCTTGGTTTTGGGTTTTACTATCCTTAGCATGGATGGATCGGAAGCAGTTTAGTGTGGTTAAGAGCATGGACTCTGGAGTCACGTTAGGGTTCAAAATACTCTGAGTCATTTACTGACTTTGTGACCCTGGAGTAAGCTATTTATACTCTTGTTTGCCTCCTGTTTCTTCTTCTGTAAATGAAGATAATAGTAGCTACTTTACAGGGTTGTAGGGATTAATTGAATTGTGTGTCACTTTTAAAAGAGTGTCTGGCACATACCCCTATAAAAATGCTGATACTTTTTGAATAGTAATTCTTCTTTACTTTTTGGAAAGGATTGTTTATGGATAATAGAGTGATAATGACAAGAGTTAGTTTTAAGTTAGACTTAAAAGAATAAAGTAATAAAAAGGACTTTAAAAGTTGTGAAGTTTAGCTTCATTATTTTGTAGTTAGAAAATAGACAACCAAATGTGGTTTAAGCAGTTTGCTCCAAAATGTCATGATCTTTCTTAACTGCACGAGAGCTGTGTTTAGGACAGTTAAATCTAGTCTAGTGGTCTTTACAAGTTGGTTTATGAAAAGGAAAATCAACTAAGCATTATTAATTGTGATATGGTATGATATGAAGTTACGGTATTTGGAAAATGATAAAGAGAAAATGAATTTAAAATATTGATGTAAATGGGGTTCATTGACACAAAGGTTGTGAAGAGGTTAGTTTTTTGAATGAGAACTAGTTGTTACTTCAGTGCTAAACTACTCAGAAAATTCACAGTATAAGCCCTAAGCAATTTGGGGAATATATTGTCAAGGTGGTTGTCTCATTGTTAGGAAAGTAGATGTAGAATGGATGCAGAAAAAGAAAAGCTAGAGACAACATGGTATTTAATATGCTTCCATGATTAAAATGATAAAGGAGTAGTAAAAGTAAGAATTATAAAAAGGAAAGGGAAATAACAGAACAGGTGTTGATTTTAACAAATTTACATGTCTCAGTATGGTAGAGTTAAGAGTTTAAGCAACATGAATGAGGAAATGAAGGAAAATCTAAAATATGTTGCTTGTGACTATATCAAAGGGGAGAAATAGAAGGTTAATTTGGCCTTTGTTCAGCCATTACCATTTTCCTGATTTTTTTTTTTTTGTACATCTTTTTGCTTTTTCACAGGGCCCAGTAAATCCTTTAGGGCCACCTGTACCCCATGGGCCCCATGGTGTCCCAGGCCCCCACGGGCCTCCTGGGCCTCCAGGGCCTGGAACTCCAATGGGACCATACAACCCTGCACCTTATAATCCAGGACCACCCGGCCCTGCTCCTCAGTAAGTACTGAGTTTGGTTCTGGGGTTTTCCTCCAAAGATTCTAACTTTTGGTAAATGGTATTTTTATATTGATTTCTATCTTTTCAGTGGTCCTCCAGCTCCTTATGCTCCCCAGGGGTGGGGAAATGCATATCCACACTGGCAGCAACAGGCCCCTCCTGATCCAGGTAAAAGACATTTATCATTCATGTGTAATCTGTATTGTTTTTGTTTGTCAATCCTGTTATCCTCTTAAATTTTCTAGTGTCAGTTCTACATTGTGTGCATTTTTCTGCACTTGTTTAACTCTTTCAGCAGGAGTCTTAGTTTCTGGTCTTACCACGGTGTATAAGTTGGTGTGAATATGATCTGTTTTCAGTGAACTTTTTTCTACTTGCATTTGGCTTTCTGTCCTTTCAGAGTGATAAGAGCAGAGTGCTAAAAGCCAAAAGCTACAGGAAGAACCACATTGTCTTAGTTTTAAATACCAGTGCCATCAAATGTCTAATGTGTTAATTGTGACATTATCCATGAAAGAATAGTGTACATTTATTTATAGAACTATGTGAGTATCTAATGGAGCATTTAATACTTGACTATTAACTTTTGAAGTTCTCAAAAAAGATATATAAGCCGTTTTCATATTCCTGATGTGGTAACTTCGCATATTAGTAAAAATCAGGGCTGTTTAATGTCTGCATGTTAGAACTAAAAATACATTTGGTTAAATGTTTTCTTTGTTCAGATCTGGATTTTATATATACGTTCTATTCTGTTATTGCATCTCCCATCCTCTAGTTTCCTTTCCATAATGGTCAAAGGGGCATTCATTGAAACCAATTAACATTTATTTATGATCCTTCTTTCTCACCTACTACCTATCTTTTAGGCCTCTTTCACTGGAGTAGTTTCAAGGAAGGTACTGAATTATGGATTCCTTTCCACACTAGTATATTTATTTCTTAAAAGAACCTAAATTATTGATTTAAATGAAATTGTTGTAGTGAATTTGATTAAACATTCTTTTATTTAAATGTGGCCCTATATTATAATACTTTAATTTCATAGGAAGTATGCTCTTTGGAATATGTTGGCACAGCATTGACAGTAAGCAAATAATCCCAACTTGCACTCATTCAAAAAACAACTTGAGTGTGCTAGGATGTGGGTATGCAAAGATTAGTTTACGTTCTATAGCAGTGAAGTGCACTTTAAGTGTTAGCAATGCTGTGATGGACTGAGAGAGGGTCAAATATAATTTAGTGTGTAATAGTTTAAACACCTCTTAAGAATGAGAAGACTTTTCCTCTTTTAAGCTAACTGGGATGGTGTGATTAGACAGAAAAATCACATAATTTAAGAGGTTTCAAGAGTTTGAGCAAGTTAAGGGGTGAATTTATATTGGGAAGCTTGGATCTGCAAGATTGTACCTTATGAGCATTGTTTGGGTCGGTAACATGATTGAGAAAAGTGTTGGGAATCAGAAATAGTCTCTATCACAGTTCCGTTTTCCCACTAGGACTAGTAGTTAAAGGCATCATCATAAGAAGTGGTTGATGAATATGACTTGCAGCATTACCTTTGGAAAAAGAAGTAACTCATTTAGCTAAAAGATAGCAGCTAGGGTTAGATCTTGCTTATAGTAGACTTAGCATTATGTAAAAACCAAAATAATTTAGATGAAACTGTTTTAGTGAATTGATTAACATTCTGGTATTAAAATGTGGCCCCATAATGACAAAGTCCGTATTCTCTGAACTAAAATCTTATTCTATAAAAAATAATGGGCTGTTAAGGATTCTTATGTAGTAGTCAAGAACTTAGATTTCAGAGTGAACAGACCTAGATAGTCCTAGTGCTACAACTTTAGTAACTGTGGGATAGTAAGCAAGTTTTTTAATCCCTCTATATCTTTCTTACCTATAAAATGATAAATGAAAGATAATCGTGTTGAATGAGTAGTGAATTCTCTGTATATGTTAGTTATATGTAACTGTGAGACTGGTTCTGTTATACCCTCTGTACATTCAGGAGTACAAGTATCATTTTCTAAAGTCTGTTTTATCTCAGTATCTCTAGCCAGAGATGGTGTCAAGTGAAATATTTGTGTTAGTATATAGGTAATGACACCCTTAAGACATAAACACCAACTTAGAAAAGCAATACATTTATTACTTGAAGGTTTGGAGGGTGGATAATGCCTTAAAATTGTATTACCTTAGACATGGTATCACTCTAGAAATCCTTGCTCCTTTTTTCTCAAACTTTATTAAACAGCTAAGACTTGCTGCCCATTTGGGATAAAGGCTAAACGGATTTCATATACATACAGACTCTGGCTAAGGAAATTACATTTTTCTTGGTAATATAAACTTATAAAGATATATATAGTGTACTTATAGAGTACTTAAAAAGGTATATCTATAGTGTCAGACTATAGATATAAAGGACAGAATCAAGATGAGGATTTCTGTTTCTGACTGAGAGATCTGAAACTGTTACTGCATGAGTTTGATTTTTTATGAAGGATGAAATGAGGGTGCAAATGCAGAGGAAGCATAACATGGTTTAAGGCCAGATAATGAACATGGCAACCTGAAAAGTTTAAGCAGTCTACTGTGACCAGAACTTGAGTGTTGGAAAAAATATTGACAAATGGGGAAGATATGGCTAGAATGGAAAGGATAAGCCAGGGGGTCAGGTCGTTAAGGATACTGGGTAATTAGTGTTGTACCTAAAAGCTTTTTACAGCCCTGAAGACTCTATGGAATAAATGAAGAATTTCAAGTAGGGCAGTAATATCAAGTGTAATGGGTAATTACTGTGAAATATGAGATGAAATATGGCTAATCTGTTTGTTTTTTTAAAGATTTTTACATTGTCTCTACATTGAAAACAAGACAGGACAGAATTCATAGTTCTAAAATAATTGTTTCTTGTACAGGTTAGTTCCTAGAAATCCTTTCCTTTAGTCATTTGCCATGGAGAACTGCTGTGCTTGAGGCAAAACCAGTTCAGGAAAAAACCAAGGCCACAGGATGTTTTGAGGCAAAGCATCAGATTTGGAGACAAAAGATCTTTATTCCCATCCTAATTCTGCCACTCAGCTAGTTTTCTAGGGACGTCACTTAATCTCTGCACCTCACTTTCCTGTAATTAAGGCTGATGATGACAAAATAATAGAATTGAAAACTTCCCATTTACTATTTGTTTTTGATATCCAGTTAATTTTGGGCTCTTATTTACCAAAGAGGGTGTGTGTGTGTGAGAGAGAGAGAGAGAGAAACAGATTACGGACTTTAGATGCAAACCTTGAACTTGTGTTTATTCTAGCTAAGGCAGGAACGGATCCAAATTCAGCAGCTTGGGCTGCCTATTATGCTCACTATTATCAGCAGCAAGCACAGCCACCACCTGCAGCTCCTGCCGGTGCACCAACTACAACCCAAACCAATGGACAAGGTAACTATGGTAATTGAATAATTTATTTTGTATGTAGAAGTAGAAACTTGCTTTTGGAATTATATATGAAGTACATCAGTGTGTATAATATCTAAAAATTTCCAGTATTTAATTACAGCTTCAGTGAGCAGACTTTTCTTTTTAAAAACAAGTTTGAAATAATTACAAACTTCCATAAAAGTTTAAGTTGTAAGATACATTACAGGACACCCAGGTAACCTGGCTCTTTAATATTTTATCCCCCACCTCTCATTTGTCCCATTATCCTGTCATGAGTGTCCATATCCATTATCAGTAGTTTTTCAGAACCATTTAAGACCAAGCTATACACGTGATGTCCCAGTAACCTTAAGTACCCTTTCTGTATTACTCCAAAAATACATTACCATCATATAGCTCTCTAAAATAGTTAGCATTGATACATCACTACTGTCCCGATGCAGAACCCTTACTGATTTAACCAGTTGTCCCATCAGTTTCTCTATTCTGAACCAGGATCCCATCTGGCAAAGAAGTACAGACCTTTTGTTTTGTGAGATGATGGTCAAATCAACATAGGTTCCTTCAGCTTTTTCTCACAAAGATGAGGTCATGATCATGAGATCCTTTTTGGGGTTTGGCAGTACCTCAGAAATAATGCTGTGCTCTTAGTGCGTTATATCATTGGGTCATATAATGTTGCGCTTCATCCCTGGAGATGATAACCATAGTCACTTGGTCATGTTGGCGTCTGCCAGGTTTCTATACCATAAGATTGCATTTTTCTCTTTGAAATTAATAAATAGTTTTTGGAGGATTGTACTGAGATTATATGAGTATACTATTCTTTATATCAGCTTCTCTGATAGCACATTCCTGATTCAGCTATAGCTATGATGATAATTTTATTTACATCATTTTATATGTATTAGTTGGTATTGTACTATAAGGAAGAAGTTTTCTTCCTGTTTATATCAGTATGGACTCCTGTTTTATTCAATATGTTGCGTTTTAAACTATCTTTACTACTTGATTATCAGATTGCCCCAGCTTTGGCCAATCAGGAGTACCTTCACGATGGCTCCTGTAGCCTTTTGACACTTCTGTCATTCTTTAAGCACGTGCTTACTTTCTTGCACAGTAAGATGCTTATTTTGTGCTTTCTGGGCTCAAGCCCTAGAATCAGCCATTTTTCCAAGGAGCCCTGATTCCTTTTAGTAAATACCATCAGTGTGTTCATTGCTACCAAGGTGTCATTGCTTCTAAATCCTTTCAGCATACAGAGCTGGGAAATTTACCTGCATGTATATCTGCATACACATATATGAAACAACATAAATATTTATTGGTATATATTTCTAAGACTATTGTATCCCCTGCAATTCCATTATAACACTTAGAGTTCTTTCTAGCTTTTTCCCTTTGCTTGCTTATAAATGGTGAAAGACCTTGTATCTTTAGTGTGTTTCCTTATTTAACCAATGAATCTACTTAAATGCTCAATGTGACTAGTTTTCCGTTATATATAGACAAATTTTCTCTGTTGACTGCCTCTATACCTACTGCTTCCTGTGTCTTTGGCACCAGCGAGAATCCCACTACCACACAGCACCCTCACTCCCTATGGCAGGCCGCTCCCAATTTTCCACTCAAGGAACAGAAGGAAAGGGCCAAGAATGTCTTTTGAAACCCTTAATCTTTTTTTTTTTTTTTTTTTCCTTGAACAGGAGATCAGCAGAATCCAGCTCCAGCTGGACAGGTTGATTATACCAAGGCTTGGGAAGAGTATTACAAGAAAATGGGTATGTTCTACATTTCTTTTTTATACATTTCATTAAATTAAAATTGAAGCATTTAGTAAATATCACACTAGAAGGATGAAGATTGTGATAAAACCATGTTTGTATCATCTTTTTGTTACTGGGACTTTTTAACTTAAAATCTGGAAGTGGAGAATAATTGAATGCATTCTAAAATCACTGAACTTTTAGGTATATCAAGGTTGTCACAGATAATTCTTAAATTTGTGGTCACATAACAAGGAAATCTTTTTATTTCTAAATGCAAATGTCAACCACCTAATAATTGAAACTAAAAATTGCCCTACTGGCACATATAACATTGGATGTAGTTACATATATTAGTAGTCTAACTGGCATAGGTTAAATTCTGGAGTGCCAAGCAAAAATTGGTTGTGTGTCGTATTTTCTGCTGCAAAATAAAACTGCCAGTGACATAGTACATTAATTACTTAAATAACATTTGTGTATAGGAAAAAGTCACCTAGAAAGGCCATTTCCATTCAGTAACTTTAGAGCACATACTACATGCCAGACATGGTGATAGAGCTGAGAATGTGATTGTGGGCATAATAGCTAGGAGTCCCTGCCCTTCTGGTTATATTCTCATAGAGGATACAGTTATTAATCAAGTATTTTGCCAAGTATATTACTACAAATTATGAATGAAAAGAACTCTATTTCCACTAACACATCATATGTACAGCTACTAAGTAGTAGAAGCAGAATTTGAACTCCCAAGAGGGCATAAATCCCAAGCCTGTCTCCCAAATTTGTCTTTTCCTGGGACCACTTGGAACCTGGTATTAATACTGTTGACCCTTGAACAACAACGTAAGTTTGAACTTCCGGGATAACTTATAAATAGTTATGTTTTTGGGTTTTTTTCTTACAGTACTATAAATGAATTTTCTTTGTGATTTTCTTAGTATTTTTTCTCTAGCTTACTTTATTGTAGAATACAGTATATAATAATATTTACTACTTAAACATACAAAATATGTGTTAATCGACTGTTTATGTTATCTGTAAGACCTCTGGTAAACAGAAGGCTATTAGTAGTTAAGTTTTGGGGAAGTCAAAGTTATATGTGGGTTTTCAGCTGTACAGGGGTTGGTGCCCATTAACCCCTGAGTTGTTCAAGGTTCAACGTATTTCTGAACAAATAGTTTTTGCTTTAAGAAGCTTGTGGTGTTAGTCATTTTAAATTAACACGTTTACCACAGCCACTTGTCACAAACGAAAGCTAAACAGATAAACTTACCCATCGTTCACTGGTATGGAACAAATCTGTAGATGGTAGAATTTTCTCATAAGATACAGTCTGTTTGAGATTCTCAGCATAAATTTTAGTGTTTTCTTTGCCCATGGATATTTTGTCAAAATCTCCACAGAAAGAAAAATTTCCAGCAGGGTAGTTACATTAATCTTTTTTGTGTGGGATACATTTACCTGGTGATACGAATATTTTACACAGCTTGATTTCTGTTTAAAGAAAGAAAAATAGTTTTTCCTCAAAACAGTCTATTCTGTTTAGGGTGATCACATAATTTATTGTCCAGATTTGGATAGTTTGAAGACTAACTAAGGGTGCTATTCTGTCAGGATTTATGGCCACTCTAACTGGTATGAAATAGTGTCAACCATTTTAAAGATTTGAGAATTTGCAGTTGTTGCAATTAAAAATGATTGGGTCCAACTTACATTTTCACAGTGGTTAATGTGCCAGAGATGTTCCCTACGTTAATATTAAAAATGAGTAAAAACAGGCCGTTTGTGGACCTAGAAAATTATTGGGGAATTAGTGCGACTTGTATCTTAGTATATTTTATCATTCATTTGCAGCATGGCCATTAATAATAATTTACTGTTTAGCTTTGTTATATTTTACGTGCCCCAAGTGAGGGATGTGTGTTGAATGTAATCTGTGAGGTCTTAATACCATTCAGATTTTTAAGGATAAACTTATCACCTTGCCATTCTTTTAATTTTTCATTTTCTACCTTTGCTGACTGTAAAATTTTAATTTCATAGATAGTATGCTGGACTCTGTTGAATCCTTTGTGGAGAAAAATTGTTACAGAAATAATTAAGTAACACTGTGTTTGGCTTAAGATCCTCCTTAACCCCCACCTTTTTTCCCCCCTCAGTTGTCCGTTTTTCTTTTCTTTTCTTTTTTTTTAAGATTTTATTTATTTATTCGACAGAGAGATAGAGACAGCCAGCGAGAGAGAGAATACAAGCAGGGGGAGTGGGAGAGGAAGAAGCAGGCTCATAGCAGAAGAGCCTGATGTGGGGCTCGATCCCAGAACGCTGGGATCACGCCCTGAGCCGAAGGCAGACGCTTAACCGCTGTGCCACCCAGGCGCCCCAGTTGTGTTTTTCTATAGCACGACAGTGATCAGCTGTTAATTTATTGAGCAAAGGATTAGTTGAATGAGTCTCTCACATGTAAATCTTAAAGGAAATAATGTTAAATTGCCAGGTCTTTAATTATAGCTACAAAGTCAATTTATTTTTTCCTTTAAAAGTTCTTTTGTTAAACTATTGGTCGCTTAACTACCTTAGTTTCTCCTAGGTGCATTACTTGTCCTTAGAATCCTTTTAGAACAACCGTACATACTCGACCTTAAAGCATAAAACTAACACAGTTCAGTTTTCAAGATTGATTTTTATGTATGTATGTATGTATGTGTGTATGTATTTAAAGTAGCCTGTATACCTATGTAGAGCTTGAATGCAGCCCTAAGGTTGAGTCACATGCTTTACTGAGACAGTTTTCAAAATTTTTGTTTTATTTTTTTATTGAGATTTACCTTTTTATTTTAGAGAGCATGTGAGCAGGGGGAGGGGCAAAGGGAGAGAAGCAGACTCCAGGCCAAGCATGGAGCCCAGTGCGAGGCTTGATCCCACGGCCCTGAGATCATGACCTGAGCCAGAATCAAGAGTTAGATGCTTAACTGATTGAGCCACCCAGATACCCTCAAGATTTTTAAATGAAAGGGAAGAAAGTAATAAAATATCAGGGAGATAAAAATTTTTATGTCCGAATCCAACTCACTTACTTGGAGAGGCCAAGTTGAACTCTTCCAGTGGCAGAACTAGGATTTTCTAGGACTCTGGACATCCCAGTTCCCAATCCCGTGCCCTCTTTACCAAACTAGGCAGGCTGTCCCAGCTTTTGAAGGCAAATTTCACCTTTTTCTGTTAAGAACAGAAAATACCCACTAACACTATAAATTTGTCATTGTTTGCTTATAAGTAAATAAACCTCTTGAAACAGGAGTTTTTAAATTAGTTTTCTAAAACAATTCTAAATTTCCTAGGATTAACACCAACAATTTAGGAGAGAAATTCATTAAGATGGGATTATAGAGGGTTAATGAAGGAAATTTTAAGTCTTAATAAGGAATGATAGCCAATGTGGAAGAGTAGGTATTTTTGAAGCTAGAATGAAGGGAGCTTTTGTAGTAACTAAACACCCTAAAGAGATGAAACAGGGTTTCAGAGTAGAGACCGGCAGTTGCCCTTTGGAAGAGGGCTAGTGAAGGCATTTTTGGAAAAGTCAGGAGTTGAGGAAGGCTCTTATAATATTAAGCGCTGATAATGGTGGACTCTGCACCTTTGGTGTATGGTACCTTAACGGGTAAAGTCCGGGGCGGGGGGTGGGGTGGGCAGTGGAGGAAGTGTGGCGGGGAAAGTGGTTGTGGGAAAGATGCAGGTGTTTAGAGAGATAACTTAGAGTAAAATCTATTCAATCAGGTTTGTTTCTTGGGCTGTAATAATAGAATGTTACGTGTGAACTCTACGGCAAGTCTCTTCTCTTAAATGAAAGTAAAACCTTATATATTGTAAACCTATATGTAAATACTAAGTCATGTTCTAAAGTATAAACTAAACTATCTGACCTCTAAACTATCTGACCTCAAAAGAGTTTTGAACTAAGGATTAAGGGAGTAAGCTAAGGACACTCCTAAAAGGGGCAGAGAGGCTCAAGAGGCTAGGGGATAGCCAAGTCCCACGTAGATAGAAGAGTTCTTTGTTTACTTTCAGCAGGACAAAATGAATCACATTTTTCCCCCAGATTGGAGGAATGAGTTGAGTTTTTCTTTGGACACCTTCAAGATTTTAGTGTGAGGTGTTTACTAAGTGTTTGTTTTTCTTTGAGTCTAACATGTTTACCTTTCACTCCCACAGAAATACTTGAGTTGGGGGGGAGGGTAGAGAACATTTGAGTTTGATGAATTTTCTTAATGTGTCTCCCTGTTTCTACCATCTTTATGTTATTTTGTCCCTGAAATGAGTATGCAACAATGGTCAGTTCCTTTCTGTAAACCCAAAGTAGAAATTGTTGCGGTCTTAACCAAGTTTGGCCTTAAGTCCCCAGGTTTTCAGGTGTACAGTTTGTAAGAAATATTGTGTAGGTTTATTACTGTTGATACCCTGGGGTATTTGGCAGTTGTCTAAATATTGAAACCTGTTTCTGATTTGCTTGAATTGTGTTTTGTCCTTTGTCAGGTTACTCTTAATATAATTTTGCTGTGATTTTGAATACATTATATTGAAACTTTTAACATCTTCTTAAAGGGTATCTTGAAGATTAGTCTTTGTACACACAGTTTGTAGGTTACTAATCAGGAAACAAAAATCTTGACCAGATCTTAAAATAATAAAGTCTTTAATAGCTTTCAGGTGGGTTTTTTTGTTTGTTTCTCAAAAATGTTCTTTTTCTCCATCAAGGATTTTATATTTTATTTAAAACCTATAGTGTAACATCCTAATGAATAAGAGAAAAAATAATGGTCCCCCCCATCCCTGCCCCCAACATCAATACCAGGGTACCAGAGATTGCTTACTTGAAGTACTTTCCAAACTCATTTTAGAACATTAATATTTATAATTTCTGTATTAAATCAGGATACCTAAATCTTTTCCTTTCCTAGTTAATTTCAATTTTGCTTTTTATTAGGAGTGATACTCTAGAGCTAAAAGTTAAGATTAATGTAAGGCAAAAAGAAACTGCATTTTGATTTTTTTTTAATTACAAGAGTAGTTTTCTAATGAATAAAATAGGGCACTAATGAATATATAAATTAGAACAGGAGCAATTCTGACCCTCTGTGCTTGTCTTTATAACCTGTACTTACAGTGGATATAATTTTGTATTAAAATTTAGGGGGTTTTTTTTAGGTCAACAAGGGCAGACACAAGATTATTCAAAAGCTTGGGAGGAATATTACAAGAAGCAAGGTATTGTTTTTATTAGAAATGAGATTCTTTTGGACTTTTAATTGTGGTTACAGCAACAAAGTTGTTCTGTTTTCTCAAAAGGTCAAGCAGTTCCTGCTCCTACTGGTGCTCCACCAGGTGGTCAGCCAGATTATAGTGCAGCCTGGGCCGAGTACTATAGACAACAAGCAGCCTACTATGCCCAGACAAGTCCCCAGGGAATGCCACAGCATCCTCCAGCACCTCAGGTATACCAAACTTGCTAGTGTATTGATTTCTACTCCAATCATGTTTTCTGCATGTTTACTGTTTTGTCTGGGATTATGTTTGCCTTTTTAATTTTTATCTGGCATAGCATAACTAAATGAAGTAACGTGGTGTATTGTTTGGGTTTTTTTGTTTGTTTTTTATAAATGCTTTTCTGGCATCTGAGTGCTGAATATTTCTACAATGCCTTTGATTTTAAAAATAAATTTTTTTCCCCCAGGGATTTGCAAATCATGCAAGAAGCCACCACCATTTATATTAACCAGTTTTTCTTTCTTAAAGGATTCACTCCTGAGTTAGCTCCATTTAAAGGATTTTCTTTAACTTTTTGTGTATTTCTTATGTATCTCTTCTGCACAGGGCCAATAATAAGAAGTGGACAATACAGTATTTGCTTCATTGTGTGGGGGAAAAAAACCTTTGTTAAATATATGGATGCAGACGACTTGATGAAGATCTTAATTTGTTTTTGGTTTAAAATAGTGTTTTTTTTTTTTTTTTGAAAATGTACAAAATATCTATCACTACTGATAGGAGGTTAATATTTCTGTGTAGAAATGAAAATTGGTTTGTTTTTAGTATTTAGTGTAGATGTACACATTCCAGCAAATGTATTTGCAACTATTATGTGGTCAATGCTTTGTGATATAAATGTACTTTTTCAATGTATACTTTCACTTTTAAATGCCTGTTTTGTGCTTTACAATAAATGATATGAAACCTCCTGTGTCGGTAAGTTGGATATGTGGGTATTTAAAGGATTCATAATTTCTTAGCAATGATAAATTAAGATACATCTACACAAATATATAAGCTTTCCCCATGAAATATTAATTGAGTTTTTAAACACTGGCATGTTTTTTCCCCCTTGCAGTATAGTAGTAGATTGGAGGATCTTTTCCATTTATTGTATTTGGCTGTTTCAGCACAAGTAATCCTGATTATCTTCATTTTTTTTTCCTTCTGTTTGATTAAAACCTGCATGTGTGTACAATGATCTTTTGGCATACTTCCATTGCATTAACAGTGAAATTTCCTTTTATACATGACCACTGTTTCAGATCTGTACTGCTGCTATAACAGTTAACCTTTCTGTTCTTAATTTAATAATTACTTGATTTCCAAGACTGTTTCAGCATAACTAATTTTAAACAGTTTTTCGGATAGTGAATATGAGTAGTTGAATAAGAAGTTTTTTCATGTAAAGAAACTTTCAATGTATACAATATTAGTGTGTTTCTTTTTAAATTTAGGGTAGAAAAGTGAATAGTATGCAAAAATAGCTACAGTGCATCTGCCATTGAAACCTTATTGGGGTATGGAAATGTTCAAGCTTTTTTCTTTTTTTTTTCTTTTTGCAGTATAGATAAGCTTTGTTTTGTAAATGCACAAGTCCAATCATTGAATCAACTTAATTTTTTATGTACTTGAAATCACTTTATTACTCTATAACACTCATGCTGAAGTTGATATTTTGTTGAAATCCATTGTTTACTCTTTGCATATTTGTTGGCTCTTTGCATATTAATATATTAGACTACATGCAAATACAGTCTGTCTTGCCATTGTCTGTTGAAGTGCAGGTTTGATCCAGCCAGTATAGAACTAGCTCTGTAGGGGTGAGGAGGACTGTGCTGTGTATCATCCTTGATTGTGTTCCTTCAAGGAGCATTGCACTGTAAGTACATCAGAATGACAAATTGATGAACTGCAACAGTATCTTTTTGTCAATGTTCCACATAATGTAAATGCCATACTTTGTGTGAATATTATGTTGGAATACAGTGCTGATATCTTAGAAAACCATAACTGCTTCTTAATTTAACATAGAATAATACATAGGTCTGTATTTTTTTTTAAGTGAGCTTAATGGGTAAGTATTTTTGATATGCTTTAGCTATAGCTAAAGAAAACTGATCATTAAAATTGAATAGTATTACTCATTGGTGCTCCTAAAATATATTGTTTTTCACTGTACAGTATGCATATCTTCTATATTAATATGAAAGACTTGAAATGTATCAGACAGAAGTGGTTTTCAGTTTGCAAATATTAAGCAATGTAGCAGTTTAACACCATTTCATAAATATATATTAGCTCTTTCATTGGTGGGGAGCACCATTTGTTCTGAATATACTATTAAGGGAGATGTACAAGGACATAAATGTTGAGATTACTTACAGGGTAGAAAATAGTTCAGTTTATTATAGATATTTTGAAATGTTTTTTTATTGTTTTATAGAACCTAGAGTGACTTCCCTTTCCCTTATTTAGATATGGATATATAGTTCTAGTTTCAAGATTAATAGTTAAGGAGTTAGTTATGTGTTATCTTTAAGAGTAGGGTTATTGACATGAACAATTTCAGTATTTTGCATGATACTGTTTTATAGATGACCTTTTAGGAAAGTGGTGCATTTATT